>NW_026596158.1:7762686-7811170 GCF_907164565.1 Psammomys obesus
TCTTTCTTTCTTTCTTTCTTTCTTTCTTTCTTTCTTTCTTTCTTTCTTTCTTTCTTTCCTTCTTTTTTGTATCCCCAAGACTAAAGATACTACAAACGTTTCTTTGCATTTGGCAGGGTCAGAAGTAAGACTTCTCAAAATTTTGCTGCAATGACATTTCACATCCCTGAACTCAATTGTTTCAGCCCATTCGCTTCATATCTTGATAGGTAGCGACAGTGACATTATGCTATCTGGGCCTCCCAGGCAGAAATTGCACATCAGTTACCCAAATGCATACAAGTCAAGAAAACATAAATACAGAGACTAGTTCAGTAAGGTTTCTGGGGCCACCGGCCTGTGATGAGCTAGACTGTCCTTCAGTGTGATAAGTCAATGCACATCAGGTCATCAATGCAGCTTCGGTAAAATTTTGTGGGCCCCTTACCCTTTTATGAAAAACATATACTATATTTGGGTGAATTGCGGTGGGTTTATGGATGATTTTAATGTCACAAATTTTACCTACCTGATGATTCCTACTTAGTAGGAATCCTCACCTGATAAAGTATCCTGACTGCTGTGATTGATGTGGAGAGCCAAGCTGACTGTGCATGGCTTCTTCTGGTAGCAGCACAAATACAAAAAGACCTGGCAGAAGGAAGATGGTCTCATCCTTTGCTTGCTTGGCCTTCCCTCTTGCTACTGAGTTGATTTGTCCTGTTGTTGTTGATGATGATGACTTCACTGGCAACAGAATCACCGTTTCCAAGCTTTCATTGTGGAGCAGGGACCAGTAGCTCCCCAAGAAATTGCCAGGATTCTAGCACCAATTTGAGGCTACTGAGCCACTACAATTTGTGGACTGAGTAACTATATGTTCCCACCTCCCATTAAGAGACAGATACTGTGGGAGTATTATAACTGATGGGGAACCAGCCTCAAGAACCAAGTAACTTCCAGGTGCTCAGCTTCTTAGGTATGATTCAACTCTTATTATTGTAAAGCTAACTTAATAAATGTGTATTTGTGTGTGTGAAAAAAGTGAACAATCCATACCACTGGGTGTCAGAAATACTCTGAGTCTTTGACAGCACAGACCAAGATATCTGAAAACTACATCACCATTGGTAAAGTGTGGGCACAGGAAGGACCTGCAAATTCAGACTCACAGGAAAATCAATGCTTAAACCGAACCCTTGAGATGAGAGTTAGGGAAGAGGCAACAGATTATGAAAGAAGGAAAGAGATTATGATCTTTCATTTTGATTGTCTACTTGGTAGGATTGAGAGGCACCTAGAATTACATATCTGGGCACTTTCAGATCATAAAGAAAGCAGAACCACTCTGAATATGGGTGGTACCACCTCATAGGCCATGGCCTGGAGGAAAATAAAGGGGCAGGAGTTTGCTTTTTATATGCCATAATGTGAGCTACTTGGCAGCTCTACCATACTCTCCCCACTATGCTGTCAAAACAAATCTTTCTTTTAAGTAGCTTTGTCAGGTATTTTGTCACAGTAAAAGAGGGTTAAAATGAAATAGTGGGAAATAGTATTTGAAAACCTAGTGGGGAAGAGGGCATGAGCTTTTTGTTCTGATGACTGAGACTCATTTAATCCAGGTTTGGCAAAAAGAAGGTGCATGGGAGATGATGGACAGGGATGTAGCTAGAGAGGTTTGTAGATGCAGGACTTAAAAGCCTGATTAACACTGTGGAATTTTCCATGGGCCAATGTTGAGTTAGAAACAGGCATGCAATTATAGAAAGACTTACTATAATACTACTCTTGTATAAAGAAAATATCAAGAGTTCCAGTTTCACCAAAACAAGTCTCAGAATTTGGTCAAATCAGTCCATTCAAACACTGGCGGAATAACATACTAGAAAATACATCACTGAGAGGCATATCAGTGAGGAAGGGTCAGAGGTTAAACTCTAAGGAAAATCAGGAATCCTAGAGGCAATGAGAGAATTTGATTTCATCTTCTGGTAACCCAGAAGCAAACAGTACTTAACACTATCTTTCTCCTGTTTGCCAAACTGGGTGACCTTGAGTGTTATAGTTTGTAGTTCTGTAGGGCATGTGGTATATATAGCCTATTTTAAAAAGCATCTAGCAGTGTTTTTTCTTACCTTCCTTCTGCTCCCACTTAAATCTGATAGTTCAAATGGCCATACTAAGTATAAATGAAAAACAAAACAGTAGTCTACATCATAAACCATCCCACCAGGAAACTGTGAGGAAGACTGTCCATTTCAACCTTTAGATTGAGAAGGCCAGGGCTGGAGACATGGCTCAGTGCTTACTACTCTTACAGGAGATACAGCTTGGGTTCCTAGTAACCACATAGGAGCTTGCAACAATCTGCAATTCCAGTTCTAGGCAATCTGACATCCTCTTCTAGCCACCATGGTTATTGAACACACACAAGAGCACACACAGTAAATAAATAAATATTTAAAACCTTTAAAATTTATAGCCACAAACAAGCCTTCATATAGGTTTGTAGTTCAAAATCAAAACATGGATTAAAAATACTTCTTCAAAACTTTAAGTGGAATTGATTCTGATAGTAGTACCTCTATGCACATGGGCTAAACCAATTCAAATCCTCCTTTTAGACCTTGCTTTCAAAGTAGTTATGAAATAATTTTTAAAAGTCTAAAAAATGTAGCATGATAAAATTAAACACACACCCTCACACATAAAGAAGTTAAGTATAGGAGTCAGAAAAAGATTTAACCTGAAAACATACCAAAGAATGGAATCCTTAAACACTTAACATGAGAGAAATATGTTTAATATACTTTAAGCAATAAAAAGGTTACAATACACATAGTAGATGAAGACTATAGAATGAGATGAATTTTTGTTAACAAGAGCATTTTAGAACTCAAAATATATACTATTGGCATAAAACAGACTAGGTCAATCTGAGAAAATTATCCAGAATATAGTGATTGTGGTTTGAATTTAGAATGTTCCCATAGTCTCAGGTGTCTGAACACTTGGTCCCAGTTAGTGGCATCATTCTAGTAGGTTGTGGAACCTTTATGGGGGTGGGGGAGTGCTTTGCTGGAGAAAGTGAGTCACTAAAGGTATTTGAAGCTTTACAGACCGGACCCACTTCCTGACCATTTTATGCTTTCTTGGTGTAGATGCTATGTGATAGGCCTCACTCCCTCACTGGCCATTATTCCTCCCTTGCCTGCTGACCTATCTTACCCACAGTGATAGGTTGTACTTCCCTGGAAATATAAGGCAAAATAACTTGTTTCTTCCTTAAATTGTTTATGCCATGCTATTTTATCACAGAACTGGAAAAATAAACACAGATGCTAAAACAGAATCAAAGCAATAGGACATCAGACAGAAGTTTGTGAAACATGAAGTGAGGGGTTCCAGTATGCTTCCAATCAAAGTTGTAAAAGGAACGAAGGGAAAGAATGAAGTACAAGCAAGAGTGGAATAAGCAGTAGCTAGAAACTTTCCAGAAGAGATCAAGGGGTTTATTCTGAGAATTTGTGAGTCCTAAGAAAGCAAAAGAGAGAGGTAAGAAAAAAAATATTCCACAATCTACATGTCACAGAGACACATCAAGGACAATGTAAGACCTTTACCAGTGACAGGCTAGAGAAGAGGGATAACCCTCCATTATAAACAAAATGATAGTGGAATCATCAACAAAAGTAACAGGATCCAGAAAGCTACAGAAAAATACCTTCAATGTGAAGCAAGAAAAAAAAAATCTCTGCCAAGTATCAGTTTTATACCCAGCAAAAATGTCTTCCAAGAATGAGATCAAAATACTCTGCAGATGGGAAGAGAGACTACGTGTGGCAATATGTAGCAGTGTCTTTGCCCTCTTTGACCTTGACCCTCTTGAGGCCAATAGATTGGCCCAGTATTGATTAGTTAAAACATGGTTTTAGTCAAATGCAGCAGCTGATGTAGCTGTATCATAATCTCCAGGCCAATGTGCTTAGTTTCTTACAAAAACTGAATATTCTCCCGAAGCAGATTTATACCATCATTTTCTCTGCACTGGCTCATCACAGAGATGGTTATGTCAGCACTAAAATTTTGAAGATATTGCTCTTTTACTTGAAACAGTTTCTTGACATTCTACCATCATTCTCAGCAAGAATGTAACTTGTTTAACACCATGGACAAAGCCCTGTGCCCCATTATTATCAATCTCTGTATGCCTTTTTCTGGTATCTTTTGGGGGCAGCACCACTACGATGTTATTTATTTAACTTTTATTTGTCTTCCTGGTTTAGGATTATGGTATCTTTACATTCTAGTTGGAAAGTAATTTCTTCTGAAGCACTCTCAAAGTTCTCAGGATTGAGACTTGACTATGTGACTCTAGAGTGGCCTGCATTTCTTCTTTTAATGAATTTTTTCCAGAAGGATGTTTTGATCAACGAGGATTATCACATTCCCTGGGGTGCTCTGTGTAATTCTCTCCATAAAGCTAGGAAGAGCTGGGACACATATATGAGATCC
Organism: Psammomys obesus; assembly: GCF_907164565.1. Classification (NCBI taxonomy): domain Eukaryota; kingdom Metazoa; phylum Chordata; class Mammalia; order Rodentia; family Muridae; genus Psammomys; species Psammomys obesus. The sequence goes on from NW_026596158.1 coordinate 7,767,184, forward strand.
TTGTGGCCATTCGCTGTTAATATTGAGAGATTGTGTGTGTGTGTGTGTGTGTGTGTGTGTGTGAAGACAATATCTATGTGATAACGGGGTGCATACCTCTGGTCACACTAGTCTGCTAGGAACTCTTGATAAGTTCTCCTTCCTCTGCCTTTCATCTAGCATAAAAAGTGCTGACATTACAGATGTCATCTTTTCAGAGTCTGGCTATGTTCTTAGAGTATTGAGTTCCAGGCGGTTAATTGATGGCAAAAAGAACTAAACGATTAGAGGCTTAGTTTCATTTTTTGTTTAAAACCAAGTGTCTAAGTTTGTTCTCTGTTGCTGTGACAAAATCACTGACCAAAACCAACTTTAGAAAGAAAGTGCCTATTTGTCATAAGTGTCCTAATCACAATCTATCACTGAGGGAAGCCAACGTCAAACATGGCAGGGAACCATTGTTTACAGACTTGCTCCATGCCTTGGTCAGCTTGCTTTTCTATACAGTGACCACCAGCCCAGAGCTAGCACCTCCCACAAGTCTGTCTACCTCCCCCACATCAGTCACTAATCAAGAACATGGTCACCCAGGAAGGAAATTTTCTCAGTTGAGGTTTCTTCTTCTCAGATGACTCTAGCGTGTGTAAAGTTGACAAGAAAATTAATCAGCACACTCAGCTTCTTTACCATGGGTTGTAATTCTTGTATGGGGATATGTAACTAAATGAGAGAATTTAGCAACAGTACATTTCCTGAGATACCTCAGCTCAGATCTGAGGTTATTGTGTGTGAAAAGCTGGAATGTGTTTACTGTATATACAAAGTTTTCTGCTGTCATAGAAACATAATGGTTAAATAATGGAAAAATGACTTTTAATATTTTTATACCAGCACACCTTAGAATGTAAATATCAAATTAGCCTGTCATTGGATTGTATTCTGTTTGAACATTTGAGTTTTAAAAACTGCTATTTGATTTACTGACTTGAGTTGCTAATTAAAAATCACGATATAAATTTTGGCTTAGGATTAGAACAATATTTCCAAACATTTCTAGAATAATAATAAACATATTTTCCCCATATTGTAGTGTGTGTATTTATGCTAAATACTGTTCTCAGCTGTAATGATTAGAAAAAAATCAAAATTATTGATGAAATTTGAAAAACATTGTTGATGACTTATATCCTGTGGTATCAAATATTTACTAAATCTTCATGTGAAAATAAACAAAGCACATCTATCTCACTAGCGGGCAAGGGTCAGTCATCTTCAGTCATTATATGTATTCTGAAGAAGTATGCAAATAAATTTTTGTGATGTATGCTCAGCAAATGTTTGATATATACCGTTATTCCTCCCCCTTCCTCTCTCACTTGCTTATTCTCTCCGTTTTCTCTTCTCCTCCTTTTCAGTGTGTGTGAGTGTTTTCCCTCAATGCAAGTGCATCCTCTGTACCATGTGCACCATATGCCTGCAGTGCCTGTAGAGGCCAGAAGAGGGCATTTCATCTGCCTGGAATTTAATTTATAGGTAGATTGTGGTAAGCTTGCTCTGTGGATGCTGGGAGTCAAACCCAAGTTGCCTGCAAGATCAGCAAGTACTCTTAAGTGCTAAGCCATCTCTCTGGCCCCTATATGTCTTTTATTTTTAATTTATTTTTTTAAATTTTCTCCACAATTTATTTTCACTTCCACATAGAATGTCTTCATTTTGCACTCGCTCTTCCTATAACACCTGGTGAGAGAATTGTGCATTGGGATCTGTGGAAAAAGTGTCAGAAGTATGGTTTAGTATCTATATCTGGAGGCAGGATGTCACCATTTCTGTAAACATAACATTTTCCTTATTGGTAAAGTACCCAGGAGGATTTATGGACACTGCAGTGATATGACTGGAAAGCATGACACCCAGGTCTATCACTGTGGAGCCTGTAGATCCTCCTGCTAGATCCTCCCTAGCACAGAAAGCCTGACATTGCCCTCTTGAAATGATTTCCAGGATCCTGGATATTACAGAGCAGGGACATCCTTTCCCAGTTGTGTTATGTAGATAAGGGTAGGAGGTTCCTCTTTGTCTTTTTAATTAAAAGTTTTTCTTTTGTGTTTTCACTGTTAGCCTGAGCTGCCTTCTCCTTCGTGACTCTGTCTCCTTGCTACCACTTTCATGTCTTTGAAAATTATATTTCATAGCTCAGATGCAAATTGATTCAATAATAGGTCTGTGACCTTATGTTTTTGAATGGTTAGGGAAGAACTCCATTGTGGACTGAGCCATAGGTTGGTCTCTGTGTACAAAAAGAAATCTCTTTGTAGATAACACTACATAAAGACATCAAACATGGACATGTAACTGACATGTGATACAATAGTTTTTATTTTTTTCAAAACATGTTTCTCTATTCTTGGGAAGACATGAACCAATGTCTACTCACCCTAAATAGACAACCAATGATAAATTAAGATAAGGATACTACCAAAGTCTAATTTAGTGAACCAATGAATTTTATTGGGGTTACCCAGAATTTGGATGCAGGGTTAGTTACAGGAGCGGAAATGACTCAAAGATAGCTGCATCACCAAAACCCCACCCCAGCATGAGTGAGGGCCCAGGAAAGCTGGTACTCTAGGGCTCAGTGATTGACTTGCAGGCAGCATAGTACACCATGCAGCTTGGCTGGTCTGAGCCTCTTCCAGATAGCTCAGAAAGCCTGAAGGTATCTTAATAGTCCCTCCTGCTTATATATGTTTGGAGGGAAGTAACTAGTGAGAATGTTCAGTTTAAGGAACTTTCTAAAAATTGTTTACTTCCTGAATCTTAATCACTCTCTCTTTGGTGTATCCTGGAGATTTTTTTTTATTAAATACTTTATTTTAAATTAAGGATATTGTGTGTGTGTGTGTGTGTGTGTGTGTGTGTGTGTGTGTGTGTGCGAACTTGAATGCAGGTGCCAATGGAGGCTAGATTAGGGTGTTATGTGGTCCACTATATGTGGGTGCTAATAACTGATTTTGGATCATCCTTAAGAGCAGTATGTGCCCTTAACTACGTGAGCCATTTCTTAAGCTCCACATCCTGAGTCTTAAAGGAGTTTTTCTGTAGCAGGAAGACATTTCAATGGAATAGGGTTGCTAATCAACAAGTCTAGAATTTGCCTAGTGTAATTTCACTGTGATTTCTCCTCCACAGAGTCAACTGATAACCCCAGACAGTGGTGCTATTCTGGAATTGTTAGAAACTTGAAGTTGTAGGGTCAGCTGGGAGTAGTATGGCACTGGAGGGTTGGTTCCACCTGGCATCCATGCTTTCTTTTTTTCTGCTTACTGTCTGCCATGAGGCATTCTGCTATATACTCCCACTGATACGATGTTCTGCCTCACTGAATCAAGGATTATGCTTTGAAACATCTGAAACTAAGAGCCCAAATAAATCCTCTCATGACAAGTTTTTATCAAGTATTTTGCCTCAGTAGTGATAAAATAACACAGCTGATTTACCACTGACTGGTCTTATGGACCAAGAATATTTTGAATTATCCCAAATAATACTCAGTGTCTCTGCGGTATGAAGTTCTGGCCCTGGTTTAACTCAGGATGGCTTGGATGGTGCACCCTTGGCATCTTCTGGGTATACTCCAGCAACTGTGACCCCATTCCTGTTTTCCTCAACACATCTTTGTGGAAGGTTCTGAGAGAGGTTCTGCTTTCCTTGACAGGATTACTTACTGGCTTTTATCTCTGTCCACTGGCATCTTCATTGACACGATTTAGAAGGTGGAAGCCCTCAGATTTTATCTCTATAGCTTTAGACATGGTTTGGACATTGGAACAACTAATATAAAGAATGTGGTCCTACACAGCCAAGGTCTCTAGGCATGCTGACAGTTGCTCTTGGGAGTATCTAGATTATTCTATAAACTAAGTAGCATAAGAATATTACAGACCAGCCTGCCCCACAACTCTTCCTGCTTTCCCAGAGGCCTGCCTGCACCAAGGACCCCAGGTAATAACCTGCCCCAAACCCTTGCCCAACAGCATCCCTAAAAGCACATCCAACAGTGGTAAACAAAATCCATGCTCTATGTTCCATTTTCCACCCCACAACTTGGCTTGCTTTTTGGGAGGCCACACAGGTACCAGGGACCCCTGGCCATATACCACTAGAGACAATTCTAGCACCCCAAACCTCACAGTCCATGCAGGGCACAAAAAAAAAAAACCCAGCAGAGACATCCTACTGGACCTGAAGACTTGCTGGTCACCAGAACCCCAGGCCACTCAGGTCTGAAGACCAAAAGGAAACAAACCAAGGAGAAAAAAAAGTATCAAAACATACCCATCCAACAAAAATAAACTCAGAAATCAGCACCTAAACCTATAATGATTACAAAACCCAGATGGCCGTAAGCCAATATAAGAATATAATCAACAAAATCCAGGGCAATATGGCATGACCAGAGCCCAGCTATACTACTACAACAAGCTCTTGATAACCTAACACAGCTGAGCACAAGAAAATGACTTTAAACCCAATCTTATGATGATGATAGAGGCCTTTAAGGAAGAAATAAAAAAAAAATCTCTTAAAGAAATACAGAAAAACACAATCAAACAGGTGAAAGAAATGAATAAAACTGTTCAAAATCTGAAAGTGAAATGGAACAATAAAGAAAGCACAAATTGAGGGAATCCTGAAAATGGAAACCCTAAATAGAAAAGCAGGAACTACAGATGCAAGCATCACCAGCAGAATACAAGAGATGAAAGAAAAAAAAAAATCTCAGGTGTAGAAGAAATCAATATATCATTCAAAGAAAAAATTTAAATCAAAAAATTTAAATCTTCACACTAAAGATCCAGGAATCCTGACACAAGCTGAAAAGACCAAACCTAAGAATAATAGGAGTGAAAGAGGGAGAAGATTCTGAGCTCAAAAGCCCAGAAAATATTTTCAACAAAATGATAGAAGAAAAAAATTCCCAACCTAAAGAAAGAGATGTCTGTAAATATACAGGAACACCAAATAAACTGGATAAGAAAAGAAAAGCCTTCTACCACTTAATAATCAGAGCCCTAAATGTACAGAACAAAGAAAAAGTATTGAAAGCTACAAGGGAAAAAGGCCAAGTACCATATAAAGGCAAATCCATAGAATCAAATCAGGCTTCTCAACAGAGTCTCTAAAAGCCAGAAGAGCCTGGGCAGATATCTTGTAGCCTATAAAAGGCCACAGATGCCAGTCTAGACTATTCTACTCAGGAAAACTTTCAATCACCATAGAAGGAGAAAACAAGATATTCAATGACAAAACCAAACTTAAACAAAATCTATCTACAAATCTAGCCCTATGGAAGTTACTAGGATAACTCCAACTTAAGAGAATTAACAACACTCAAGACAACACGGGAAATAAAGTTTCATAGTAGCAAAATCAAGAAGTGGGAAATAGTAAGAGCTGGAGGGGACAGGAACTCCACAAGGAGAGCAACAGAACAAGATAATTTGAACACAGGGAACTTCCCAGAGACTCATACTCCAACCAAAGACTATTCGTGGAGATAACCTAGGACCCCTGCACAGATGTAGCCCATGGCAGTTCAGTGTCCAAGTGGGTTACATAGTAATGGGAAGAGGGACTGCCTCTGACATAATCTGATTGGCCTGCTCGTTGATCACCTCCCCCTGAGGGGGGAGCAGCCTTACCAGGCCACAGTAGAGGACAATGCAGCCACTTTTGATGAGAACTGATAGACTAAGATCAGAAGGAAGGAGAGGAAGACCTCCCCTATCAGTGGACTTGGGGAGTGGTATGCATGCAGAAAGGGGAGGGAGGGTGGGATTGTGAGGGGAGGAGGGAGGGGCTTATGGGGGATACAAAATGAATAAAGTGTAATTAATTAAAAAAAAGAAGAGAAGCATGCGTGTGTGTGTGTGTGTGCGCGCGCACACACACACACACACACACACACACACACACACACACACACAGCCACTACCAACATCAAAATAACAGGAATTAGCAATCATTGACCATTGATAACTCTCAGCATCAATGGTTTCAGTTTCCCAATAAAAAGACACAGGCTAACAGAATGAACATAAAAACAGGATCCACCTTTCTGGTGCACACAAGAAACACACCCCAAGCATCAAAGAGAGATATCACTTTAAAGTAAAAGGATGAAAAAAAAAAAAAACATTTTCCAAGCAATGGACCCAAGAAGCAAGCTGGAGCAATTTAATAAAATAAACTTTCAAATGAAATTAGTCAAAGGTGATGAGGAAGGACATTTCATACTAATCAAAAGAAAAATCCATCAAGATGACATCTTAATTCTGAATATCTATGCCCCAGATGCAAAGGTATCCACATTCATGAAAGAAACATTTCTAAAGCTTAAAACATGCATTGAACCTCACACATTAAGGGTGGTGCACTTCAGCGCTCCACTCTTGCCAATGGACAGATCAACCAGAAACTAAAGAAAGAAATAATGAAACTAATAAAATTATGAATCAAATGGACCTGACACCTACAGAACATTTCACTCAAAGACAAAAGAAAATACCTTCTTCTCAGCACCTCAAAAATCCTTCTCCAGAATTGACAATATATTTAGTCACAAAGCAGACAACAACACATACAAGAAAATTGTGGTTGGAGTATCAGTTTCAGAAAAGACCTCTGTGCCCAGATTATTTTGGTTCTGTAGCTCTCCTTGTGGAGCTCCTGACTCCTCCAGGTCTTTCATCACCCTTTTTATTCCCCCATAAGATTCCCTGCACTCTGCCTTTCTATGTGAGAATAGATCATCTTATCTAGGGTCCTCCTTCTTGCTTAGCTTCTTTAGGTATACAGATTTTAGTATGTTTATCCTATATTATATTTCTAATATCCACTTGTAAGTGAGTATATATGATGTGTGTCTTTCTGGTTGTGGTATACCTCACTCAGGATGATCTTTTCTAGTTCCACCATTTACCCCTGCACAGATGTAGTCCATGGCAGCTCAGTGTCCAAGTGTTCTCTAGTGAGGGAACAGGGGCTGTCTCTGACATGGACTTAGTTGCTGGCTCTTTGATTACCTCCCCATGATTGGGGAGCAGCCTTACCAGGCCATAGAGGAAGACAGCCAGCCCCGATGAGACCTGATAGGCTAGGGTCAGATGGAAAGGAAGGAGGAAGACAGCCCCCTGTCAGTGGACTGGGGGAGGGGCATGGGAGGAGAAGAGGGGGGAAGAGTGGGGTTAGAAGGTGACAAGGGAGGAGGCTACAGCTGGGATACAAAAGGTATAAATTATAATTAATAAAAATAAGTTAATAAAAAAGAAAGTTGTGATAACCCCTTGGATCTTATCAAACCACCATGAATTAAAACTGGACTTCAACAATAACAGAAACAACAAAAAGACTACAAACTCATGGAAACCTAACAACTCTCTACTCAATAACCACTGGATCAAGGAAGAAATATTGAAAGAAATTAAAGACTTTCCAAAATTCAAAGAAAATGAATGCATGATATACCCAAACTTATGGGATATAGTGAAAGCAATGCTATGAGGAAAGTTCATAGCATTGAGTGCCTTCATAAAGAAATTAGTGAGATCCCATACTAGGAACTTAACAGCACACCTGAAAGCTCTAGAACAAAAAGAAGCAAACACACCCAAGAGGAGTAGATGGCAGGAAATAATCAAACTCAGAGCTGACTGAAATTAATAACTTAGAAAGAAAGAGAAGACTACAAAGATTCAATGAAACCAAGAGTTCTTTATTTTTATTCAGATAAAAAAAAAACAAACAAGATAGACAGACTCTTAGCCAAACTAACTAAAAGGCAGAGAGAGAATATCCAAATTAACAAAACCAGAAAGGAAGGGGGCCTATAACAATAGGCACTGAGGAAATCCAAAGAATCATTAGGTCTTTTTTTTTTTCATGTTTATAGCAGCTTTATTTGTAATAGCCAGAACCTGGAAACAACCCAGATGTCCATCAACGAAGGAATGGGTACAGAAATTGCGGTATTTTTACATAATGGAATACTACTCAGCAATCAAAAAGGAGGAAATCATGAAATTTGCAGGCAAATGGTGGGATCTAGGAAAGATCATTCTGAGTGAAATATCCCAGAAGGAGAAAGACAAACATGGTATATACTCACTTATATAGACCTATAAGATTTGATAAACATAATGAAATCTGTACACCTAAAAAAGATAATCAAGAGAGCGGACATGGGGTAAGATGATCAATCCTCGTTTAGAAAGACAGATGGGATGCGCATTGAATGTATGACAGGAGTCTACTGAGCGCATCTGAAAGACTCTAATTAGCAGTGTTTTCAAACCAGATACAAAGACTCATGACCAAACCTTCGGCAGAGTACAGGGAATCATATGAAAGAAGGGGTGTCAGTATGATGGGGAAAGGATAGGAGCTCCACAAGGACCAAATATATCTGGGCACAGGGTCTTTTCAGAGACTGACATTCAACCAAGGACCATGTATGGACATAACCTAGAACCTCCGCTCAGATGTAGCCTGTGGTATCTCAGTAACCAATTGGTTTCCCATAGTGAGGGGAACAGGGACCATTTCTAACAGGAACTCAATGACTGGCTCTTTGACCTCCCCACCCTCCAAGGGAGGAGCAGTCCTGTTAGGCCACAGAGGAGGGCTTTGCAGCCAGTCCTGAAGATACCTGAAAAAACAGAATAGGATGAATGGGGAATCATTAGGTCTTACTTCAAAAACATGTATGCCACCAAATTGCAAAATCTAAATGAAATGGATAATTTTCTTGATAGATACCCCTTAACAAAGTTAAATCAAGATCAGATAAATGATCTTCATAGACCTATTACCCCTAAGGAAATAGAAACAGTTATTAAAATTCTTCCAACAACAACAAAAAAATGTCCAGGACCAGATGGTTTTAGCACAGAATTCTTCCAGAATTCCAAGGAAGAGATAATACCAATACTCCTCAAATTACTCGAGAGAATAAAAACAGAAGAAACCTTGCCAAATTCATTTTATGATGCCATAGTCACCCTGATAACCAAACCATGCAAAAACTCAACAAAGAGAATTTCAGACCAATCTCCTATACAAACATTGATGCAAAAATACTCCATAAAATCCTTGCAAATCAAATGCAAGAACACATCAAAAATATCATCCACTTTGAGCAAGTAGGCTTCATCACAGAGATACAGAGATGGTTCAACATATGAAAACCCACCAACTTAATCCACATTTAAATAAACTGAAAGAAAAAAAAAACACTTGATTATCTCTTTAGATGCTAAAAAAAGCTTTTGACCAATTCTAACACTCCTTTATGACAAAAGTCTTGGAGGGAACAGGGAAACAAGGCATATATATATGTATAAAAGGCCTTATACACCAAGCCAATAATGAACATCAAATAATTTAGTAAAATCAGGGACAGGACAAGGATATCCACTCTCTGTGTCTATTCAATACTGTACTTAAAGTTTTAGCTAGAGCAGTAAGACAACTAAAGGAATACAAATTAGAAAGAAAGAAGTACTGATATTCACAGATGATATGATGGTATACATAACTGACCACCAAACTTCTGCCATGAAACTCCAACAGCTGATCAATACCTTCAGCAATGTGGGTGATTATGAATTAACTTAAAAAAATCAGTAGCCCTTCAATATGCACATGATAAATAGGCTGCAAGAAACATTAGGGAAGCAACACTTTTCACAATAGCCACAAATAAAATAAAATATATTGGTGTAACTCTTATCAAGCACGTGAAAGACCTATATGACAAGAACTTCAAACTTTGAAGATAACAACTGAAGAAGATATCAGAAGATGGAAAGATCTCCCATGCTTATGAATTGGTAGAATTAACACAGTAAAAATGGCCATATTACCAAAAGAAATCTACATAGTCAATGCAATTCTCATCAAAATTCTGACACAATTCTTCACAGACCTTGAAAGAACAATACTCAACTTCATATGGAAAAACAAACAAACAAACAAACAAAACCTAGGTAGGTAAAACAACCCTGTACAATAAAAGAACTTCTGGAGGTATCATCATCCCTGATTCAAGTTGTATTACAGAGCACTAGTAATAAAAAACCACATTATATTGGTATAAAAACAGACAAGTTTGTCAATGGAACCAAACTGAAGACCTAAAAGTAAACCCACACACATATGGACACTGCATTTTTGACAATGAAAGCAAAACTATACAGTGGAAAAAAAGAAAACATCTTCAGCAAATGGCCCTGGTCTAACTGGATGTCTGCATGCAGAAGAATGCAAATAGATCCATATATATTTGTGACCCTGCACAAAACTCAAGTCCAGTGGATCAAAAACCTCAACATAAAACCAGAGACACTAAGTATGACAGACAAGAAAGTGAGGGATAGCCTTGAAACACACGTGCACAGGAATCAACTTCCCCAACAGAACACCAACGGCTCAGGCACTAAGATAATTGATAAATGGGACCTTCTCAAACTGAAAAGCTTCTGTAAATCAAAGGACACAGTCAACAGAACAAAATGACAGCCTACAGAATGGGAAAAGAGTTTCACCCACCCTACACCCAACAGAGGGATGATATCAAAAGTATATAAATAACTCAATAAACTACACATTAAAAAACAAAATAATCCAATTAACAAATTGAGTATAGATCTAAACACAGAATTCTCAACAGAGGAATTGAATGGCTGAGAAGCATTTATAGAATTGTTCAATGTTTTCAGGGAAATGCAAATCAAAACAACTCTGAATTTTATCTTACTCCTGTCAGAATGGTTAACATCAAAAACTCAAGTGACAGCTCATATTGGCTAGGATGTGGAGCCAGGAGAGCACTCCTTCATTGATTGTGGAAGTACAACCTTGGAGAGCCACTTTGGAAATCAGTCTCGAGGTTTCTCAGAAAATTGGTGATAGTTTTACCACAAGACCCAGCTATACCACTCCTTGGTGTATACCCAAAAGACGTTTGACCACACCACAAGGACATTTACTCAACTATGTTCATAGCAGCTTTATTTTTAAAATAGCTAGAAACTGGAAACAACACAGATAGCCTTCAACTGAACAATGGTTAAAGAAAATGTGGTATGTTTATACAATGGAATATTGCTCAGCTATTAAAAACAAAGACATCGTGCAATTTGCAGGCAAATGGATGGAAATAGAAAATATCCTGAGGAGGTAACCCAGACTCAAAAAGACAAAAGTGGTATGTATACTTATAAGTGGATATTAGCCATAAAGTACAGGATAACCATACCACAGACCAAAGAAGCTAAGTAAGGAGGGCTCAAGGTGTATATGTGTGTGGGGGCACTTGAATCTCACAGAGAGGGGAAATAGAATAGACGCTGGGGTGGATGGAGGGACGGGACTTAGTGGGGTGGGAATGGGGAGAGGAACAGGAGGGATCAAGTTGAGGGGGAGGACAGACGGAGAGAATAAAGGGGGTCAAGACTGGAATCAGAGGGGGAGGACATCTCTGGGATGAGCTAGAAATGCAGAACAACGGAAACTGCCAGAAATCTATGAGGGGGACCATTTGTAAGATTCCTTGCAGTGGGGAATATGGAATGTGAACTGGCATCTCCTGTAACCAGACAGTTCTTCCAGTGAAGGGGCTGGGACACCAACTGAGCCACAAAACCTTAGACCCACAATTTGCTCTCTCTACAAGATGTGCAGGGGTAAAGATAGAACAGAAGATGAAGGAATTCCCAATCAATGACTAGCCCAGCTTGAGACCCATGCCAGGAAAGAAAGCCTACCCTTGACACTATTAATGATATTCTGCTATCCTTGCAGACAGGAACCTAGTGTACCTGTCCTCTGAGAGTCTTCACCCAGTAACTGATGGAAACTGATGCAGAGATACACAACCAAACATTAGGTGCATCTTAGGGAATCCCGTGAAAGAGGAGAAGGAAGGATTGATGGATCCAGAGCGGACAAGGACACCACAAGACAAACCACAGAATCAAATTACCTGGGCCCATAGGGGTCCACAGAGACTTTAACTACAAACCAGAGAGCATTCATGGGACAGACCTAGGCTCTCTGCACATGTGTTACAGTTGTGCAGCTTGGTCTTCATGTGGGGTCCCTAACAGCAGGAGGAGGGGCTCTCTCTCTGTGACTACACTGCCTGCCTTTGGATCTCTTTCCCCTAACTGGTTTGCCTTGACTAGCCCCAATAAAAGAAAATGAGCCTAGTCCTCCAGCAACTTGATATTCCAAGTGTAGCTGATATCCAGGGTATGCTTCCCACTTTCTGAAGAGAAAGGGAGGAAGGTTAGCTGTGGGATAAGGAAGCTGAGAGGGAGAGACTGGGAGGAGAAGGAGAAGGAAATACAGTGATTGAGATGTAACATAAATAAATAAATGAAATAAATAAAAAAGAATATTACAGAACAAAACAACAAAAACAAAGAGGAAGATGAAAAAATGAGAGTCAATCTTTCTCATTTTTTAGTTGCTAAAGCAAATTGCTCACGTGGTGATATACAATGAAATCATTGCTTTTAGAATCAGGCCTTTGGATATTACCTATGTTAGTCTTAGTTAATACTATTTTTTTTTCTGAGGAGACACCATGACCAACACAACATATAAAAGACTGTATTTAATTTGGGGCTCATGATTCCGGAGGGTAATAGAGTCCATGACCATCAAGAGTGTGGAAGGAGACAGGCAAGTATGGCAGTGGAGCAGTAGCTAGGATCTTATATCATGATCCTCAAGTTGGAGGCTGAGAGAGAGCTAATTGAGAATGGCCTTGGCTTTTGAAACCTCAAAGGCAGCCCCTAATGACACACTTTCTCCAACAAGGCCACCGTTCTCAATCCTTCCCAAAGAGTTCCATCAACTGCAGACTAAGCATTCAAATATACAAGCCTATGAGGGACATTCTTATTCAAAACACCACAAATTTCTAGAAATCATGGTTTTAGGCCTTATAAAGCACACTTTCATTTACTAGCAATGTGGGTTCTATAAGATTTTTATAAGATTATTTTTATAAGATTAGTGAGAAGGACCTTGTGGGTCACACTAAGGAATATCATGGCACAAGTGCCATATGAGGATGAAAGGACCAGTCAGGCCCTCTAATATTTTTCTGTGTCTTGAATCAAATCATACTTTCTGGAGTGCTCTGCAATCCAGCCTGCTTTAGGTTTTCTCTTGCAGGTTTAAGTCCCAGCTGGAATCTTAGACATCCCTAGACACTGAAAAGGATATTTAGGCTATTGCACAAAACACCCAAAGTTGCTTGTTCAGGGCCTGGATCAACATACAATAAGCCCTCATATAAACTTCATATCCCAACTCCCTTTCTACAAATGTAACTAGAAAGAATGCCTCCATTTCTCCATGTCACAGATAAGCTACAGCAACCTAAGTTCATAATCAGTGTTTTGAACTGGACCATTCTGTCACTTAGAGCTTCATCTATGGAATCTCAACGAGATCCACTGTAGGACAGTTTGAGGGTACTGTCTTAGTTGTTTTTCTATGGCTGTGAAGAGACATTATGATAAAGGCAACTTACAAAAGGAAGCATTTAATTTGGGCACTCATGTTTCCGGAGGGTAAGTCCAGAATAGTAAGGAGCATGACAGGAGATAGACAAGCACGGTGCTTGAGAGCTACACCTGATCCACAAGCACCAGGCAGAGAGAGAAAGAGAGAGAGAGAGAGAGGGAGAGAGAAAGAACAAACTAGGAATGTTGTGGGATTTTGAAATTTCAAATCCTGCTCCTTAGTGACATACCTCCTTCAATAAAGCCATAGATCCCAAACCTTCACAGACAGTTCACCAACAGGGCAGGGTTCAAGCATTCAAACATGAGCTCTTACATGGATCATTTTCATTCAATCCATCACAGGTAATCTCTTGGGGAAGTAAGTCCTGTGTTGCCATTTCGTCATGGACTAGGATTCTGAAGCTGGGAGGCCAAATACGTTCTCCTCTAAGTTACCTCTCAGACAGTTGGTCATGGTGAGGAAAAGCTCACTAACACGTTGCTGTAGATGGGATTCTGCAGTTGTCTGCACCCATCAGTTAACTTTGAGTTAAGGAACGGCACTTTCAGCTTCTTCATATTGTTTGGCTCCAAGAATCATTGAAGAAACACCTCAGATTCAAGCAGTATGTAAAAGCAAGGAGTATTTATTCTGCAGAAAATTTCCAGCATGCCAGCACCACCATTCTTAAGAATGGGATCATGAAGTGAGCATGCAGGCTCAATTTAAAGGCAATTAGGGGGATTTCCAGAAGGAGTGACGTAAGCTTTTATTTGATTGGTTAACTAGTGGCTCAGGAGGTAGGGTAGGATTTAGGATTAGCTAAACATTTAGGAACTTTCTAGAGTTGTTAAGGACTTTTCCTCAGGTTTGCTGAATCATTATACTCAGCGCAAGCCCATGTGTTAACCTTGAAGCTGATTGGCTGCCGTTAAGCTGCGGTTTTTTCAGAAACTGTTTTTCTATGTTCTGAAAAACAGAAACTCAGTTCTAGTTAGTAAAATGAAAATGAAGCCTGTTATGGAGTCAGATTATCCAAACAGATTGAGGCCTTTTGGGGATCTCTCGGGGGCTTTGGAGTTATTAGACCTCTCAATATTTCTGCTTACTAAAAGAGCTATGTGTTGCTAGATCTCTCCTTCATGTTTTTGTGAACTTATGATAAAATATTTTGCTCTGTGCTTGAGTGTAATTATTTCCCTTGCTTTGCATATTAATAAGCATATTAATATGGAACTTTAGATATATTATTTAAGGGCTTGATTTATTTGTCAGACTTTATTAAATTCCAGCTTTAATGTTAAATTAATGTTAACTTAGTCTTAAAGCACTATGAAAAAGCTCCAAGCATATGGCAGCTTTGTAAGTGATAAACGTGCTATAAAGCTGCTCATTGTCTCTCAGAAATCTGTCTTTGTTCAAATGCTTTGCAGTTTTTCTCCTGGGCAGGCACTGCTTAGCTTACAAATGTGGCTACCCTTTACTTGGCTTGGCAATGGAGTAGGACATTTGGACTTTAGTTAGGGAAACCCAAAGAGGTAAATTCCCTCAAGATGTGATTAAACACTCAAAGCTTTCCTTCCTCTGCAGGATTTGTGAATGGGATCACAGGAGACCATGGAGCTGAAAAATTCTAAAGCACTTCCATGCTTTTGTCAGACAACTGTCCACTTCACAGCCTCACAGATCTGATATGTAATCCTCACAAATCTGATATGTATCGAGGAAAAATGTCAACCCCTTCCTCAAGCTCACCTGGGGACACAAGTACTACTGACAGACTGGACTGTAGCCAGGGATGCAGGAGTCATTCAGCTCTGCAGGCTCATTGCTTTAGGTGCCCCAGGAGGAGCCACTGGTTAGGAATTTTATGTGCAGCCTCCTGACGAGGAAACGTTGGCAAATAATTCAGTGTTTTCTAATGGTCACGGATGCACTTCAATGTTTCTATGCTTAAGACAACTTTACTTGGCTCTGTTTTTCAATTGGTCTTTTTCCTATGTTCCCTGCCCATCTTCTGTGTGGGTTGTCCCGAGCCTCAGGCTGAAACAGGCCCTTGTGAGGAGCCTGGTGTCCTTGGTCTCCTTCCTCTATGACCTCAGTCCCTCTGCATGCCTTCTGGGGGCTGCTTGGCAGTCACTTCTGCTCCTGTTGCTTAAGCTTGTTCTCTTAGAACACTTCACTGTCTCCAAGTAATCGAGGGATAATTATAGCCATCATGATGCCACCTCCAAGGACCAGGGTGAAAATTAATGAAGTACTTCTCACATGCTCTCAAGCACCTTCAGGAGAACTTGTTACTTTCTCACAGAATGTTATTCATCCCCTACCAGGTGGCAATTAGAGGGCTAACCAGAGTGATGCTTCTGGAAGAGTGGTGAAGAGACAGTCTGCATCACAGTCACTCCTGCAATGGGTTGGTGCCCTTGTTAGAACATGTATTCCCAGGTCTTCCTCACTACTAATAAACTCCCAGGTCCAGGAAGCTTTGGGCTGTGGGTATTTAAGAAACACAGCTGTACCTTACAGGGATCCTAAAGATCCACGGAGTTTGAGAACAACACCTATGTTCTCAAGGGAATGTGATGATGAAGGTATGAAAAACACAATAGGTGAAAGTGAGAGACTGAAGACAAATGCCATGGGCACCAGTAGGAAAAATAAATTTGTTACTGATGTGAGAGGAAAAAGGAGGGATCCATTCCCACTGGTGCCAGGAGTGCCCCAAACAAAAAGTTGCCTTTCCCGAGAACCCCGAAAAGAGTTGTTTTAAAAGAAATACAAATAGCCAATAAATACATTAAAAATGTTCAACACTTCTAACCATCAGAGAAAGGCAAATGAAAACCACATTGAGATTCCATCTTACCTGAGTCATACAGCGTTTCAAGAAACAACAGGGTCTGGAGAGATGGTTCGTGTTTAAAAGCACTTGTTGCCCTTGCAGAGGACCTGTGTTTGTCTCCCAGCACCCACATGTTTTTTTACAACCATCAGTAACTCCAATTCCAGGGATCTGATACCTTCTTGTGGTACCCTCTGTAGGTACCAAGCATGCACACGGTGTACACACATTCTTGCAGGCAGAATACTTATATTCATAAAATGAAATAAATAAATCACAAAAATAAAATTAAACAAATAAAATCAAGAATGCTGGTGAGGATGGGAGGTGGGGGGAAGCCAATTTCACTGCTGATAGGAATGGAAACAGTACAGCCACCATGGAAATCACTAAGGAGCTTCTTAAAATGTCTCTGTATGTACATACACTGAGATGTCATGATGAACCCCTTTGTAAACTCAATATGTACTAGTTTTAAGAAAAATGTGTGACGGGATAGTCAGAGTACGGACATAGTGTTTTCCCTTAGAAGCTACACTGGGAATTAGTCAAAGCACGGATGTAGGGTGTTATATGCTCAGAATTGTGTAGTTCCCAGAGACATGCCATTCACTTTATTTGAACCTATGAAAATAGCTTATTAGGGTATGGAATTATTTAATCCAGAAGGCTAGAGATTTTGAGTAATGAGCAGAGGCAATGTGGACAGCTAGCTAGATTCAAATCAAGTTTTTCAGACTGGCTGAAACTTCCTTTATTTCTCTGAGCCTCAATTTCTCCAATATGGCTCATTGACAATGAACTAGGGATGACTCTCCCATCAAAGACTGATGTGACAAGAGTGTACACACACACACACATACACACACACACACACACACACACACACCCAAAAAAACAACAACAAACAAACTGTGGGGAGGAGGTTTGTGGGTTGCCTAAAGCTAACTGAATATGTCTGGGATCAAAGAGATATAAAGCAAATGTCTCAAGAGAATTTTCCTCTCAGAATAATCTGCAGCTGAGAAAGATACACTGAGACAGCTGGAGACAAGAAACAGGGCTCATCCATGTCTTGATCTATTTTCTGCTACTATAACAGAATACTTGAGTGTGAGGAATGCATAGCAATAGAGGCTCATTTCTTTTCATGGCTCAGAAGTAATGAAACCCAGGGGCATGGTGCTGCACTTGGAGAGGAGGTAGTTGTGTTGTGTCAAGACAAGATGGGAGGGCAGAAGTCATAAACTGGAGATAGATGGTAGAAGTGAGAATTTGTCACTAGCCCACCCTGTGATGATAGCATTAATGCACTCATACACCATCTCTCAGTCCTTGAAACTTTCATCATTCAATTTTGCTACAGCAGCCATTACATTTTAGCTTGAAGGAAAACAAAAAAACAAAAACAAAACAAACAAACAATCAAAAAACACACCACACTTCTCAATTCAACTGGAATGACTAGCCTTGTCATGACAGGAAGAATTTTAAGAAATTGTCCTTGAGTAGAGGTACTATGTGACCTTCATTACACAGGTGGCTAACAAGAGAAAGAGACCAGAAGGAACCTCTCGGGAGAGAGGTGTAAGGGCCAAACACTTGGGACTGGCATCATTAAGTCTCCTGGGATCACTGGGACAGTACCAGAGGTTGTCTTGTTACTATGGCACATCGGCTCTATGAGGCAGAGGAGTCCTGTAATTAATGGAGAAAGGGAGACTATTGCTGCCTTTTGGAGTCAGCTCTAAATGCTGTGAACGTCTATGCCACCCGCCCTGGGAGAGGGACAGACAGTGGGATGAATCATGAGAAAGAACAGACTGAGTATGTATGGCCAGAATAGACAGGTTTGGAGCCTGTTATTATTCACAAATGCCTGCTGCCCCTCACTTGCATGGACGTAAGTGAATGGTTGGAGGTATTTAAAAACAGCAGCAGGGGCACAAGGATTGTTGCTGCTCCTGTCCCTTTGCCAATCACAATGTTGGCAAAGCTCCCAGTGAAGAGTGCCCCTGCAGCCTAAGCCAGAGTAAGCCCTGGTGGGGAATTGAAGTTCCCAGGCCTCTGATAGGATCAAGACACAGATCTTTGGGATCTTAGCCACAGTTGCAAGACACTTCTATAAAGGACCAGAGAAGAACTATTTCAGGCTTATGAACCATGTAGTCATGATCAAAACTGTTCAGTCATGTGACAGCAATGGGAGAGCAGCCGCAGGTGACATGGGAATTGAAGG
Source organism: Psammomys obesus (assembly GCF_907164565.1). Lineage (NCBI taxonomy): Eukaryota > Metazoa > Chordata > Mammalia > Rodentia > Muridae > Psammomys > Psammomys obesus. Next base: position 7,785,828 of record NW_026596158.1, read on the forward strand.
AATTTGTATCCTGTCATGTTTCCAGCCATGAAGATGCTGCCAATCTCAGAAGCATGGCCCGTGTCTCACTGCCCTGACCTCTCTGGATTGATATGCACATAGCAGAGACAATGTTAGAACTTACTTTGGAAGGCTGTTGTCCCAACGAAAGGTGATAATGTTATAACATTATTAGAACAGCCCCTAGGGCAAAATAAAGATTTGTCACCCTTGTGGCATGGGTTGTCACATACATGCACACACAGCAAGATGAAGGGTGAGTGAGGATAACTGTTATCTTTATTGGTTAGTCTTGACTTCAACAAAGACCATACCACAGGATGTATTGAAACAGCACATGATTGTGGCTTGTTTTTAGTGGGGATTCTATGAAAGCTGACTCCCAGGTTGGAAGGTGGGTATAATTCAGGTGATCATTAGCTCTCGGGCTTCTCTGGAGAAAATTAAGATACACTGATGCATTCCCCTCCAGCCATCAATACAAATTAAACAATCCAGGATATAGTCAAGATAGACTTTCTTTGAGAGAGTGCAGCCTGTGGTGGCATGGGAGACCATGGGCCAAGGGTGTGCCTGGGAGTCAGGTCCATTCTAGATGTTTGGCAAATCAGGGGCCGCTTGCCTCCTATCTCTGAGGGATAAACTGTGAAGGTTAAGCAAGAGAAATGCTGAGTGTCTTGAAGCTGGTATCTTTGGGGCCTTTTCCCTCTAGAGGATTTTTTTTTCTTTTGATGTTTGGATCCTGAACCACCGAGCTAAGCGCAATCACTTAACCACTTCTGCTCAGCTATTATGTATTTTAGCATTTAATTGATCAACTGGCAGTATGCTTTGCAACTGCCCACTGCTGTCTCTAAAGCCCACGATTCCAGACCCTCCTTTCAGTGTGCTTTCTCAGTCAAGGTTTGTTGACAGGATACAAAATGGCATATAGTATAATGATCAATGAGTGCACATGTGCTCATCCATCGTCTCCAAAGAAGGGGCAAGGAAAGGACAGGAACCCAAGAGGAGGCATGAGCGCCTGGAATTTCTTCTTGTACAACAGCAGCAGGCATAGAGTGCTACCAGTTTTGGAGCTGCTCTCAATTTCTTCTGTATCTGAGGCATTGCTTCCTTGGTTCTCTTCTCCGTCTGAGGCAAGCTGGGGATATCCCACGGCTTATGCAAAGGTGGGTGTGTTTCTCAGACTTCCTCATTGCTGAGACCGAACAGCTTACAGCAGTAATGCTGACGTTGGTTTATTTTGGCTCATGGTTACAGAGGTTTTAATCCATCAATGTAGACAGGGTATAGCAGAGGAAAAAAAAGGTCACATCAAGGAATAAGGGTAGCAGAAGAAAGGGATAAAGAGGAAAGAGAGGCAGAAAGAGAAAGACACAGAAAGAGGAAAGACAGAGAGGCAGAGAGAGAGAGAGAGAGAGAGATTATGTTAGTAGTCCTTTTCACCTTTTGTTCTGGAAATCCATTGGCAGGTACTGTTCTTCACAGTCAAGGAAGGTCTTGCCCCATCTGTTAATCTTTTTTTTTACAACATTAATTTTTTTTATTATAATTTAAGATTTTTAGGTAAGAGTGAATTCTGATTAGTGAGACAAATGTTCAACTGTCCTACTCTCTACCACCCAAAATCATAATAACCATGGGATTTATGTCCACTATGTTGACAAATTCTTATTTCTTTTTTCCTTTTTCTTCCTTTTTATTAATTACAGTTTATTTACTTTGTATCCCCCCTGTACCTCCCTCTCTCTTCTCCTCCCAATCCCACCCTCCCTCTTCTTCATCCGTGTCGCTCTCTCAGTCCACTGAAAAGGGAGCTCCTCCTCCCCTTCCCCAAACCAGGCACAATAAATCAGTTGGAAGAAAAAGTGGGGAAAAGCCTTGAACTCATTGGCACAGGAGACAACTTCCTGAGCAGAACATCAACAGCACAGGCTCTAAGAACAACAATCAATAAATGGGACCTCATGAAACTGAAAAGCTTCTGTAAAGCAAAGGACACTGTCATCAAAACAGAATGACAGCCTACAGATTGGGAAAGAATCTTCACCAACCCTATATCTGACAGAGGGCTGATATCCAGAATATATAAAGAAGTTAAACAGCAACAAATCAAGTAATCCAATTAAAAAATGGGGTACAGAGCTAAACAGAGAATTCTCAATAGAGGAATATTGAATGGCTGAAAAACACTTAAATGTTCAATGTCCTTAGCCATCAGGGAAATGCAAATCAAAACGACCCTGAGATTTTACCTTATACCCATCAGAATGGCTAAGATGAATAACTCAAGTGACAACACATACTGAAGAGGATGTGGAAAAAGGGGAACCGTCCTCCACTGCTGGTGGGAATGTAAACTTGTACAACCAGTTTGGAAATCAATCTGGCGCTGTCTCAGACAACTAGGAATAGAGCTTCCTCAAGATCCAGCTATACCACTCCTAGGGATATATCCAAAAGATGCTCAAGTACACAACAAGGACATCTCTTCAACCATGTTTGTAGCAGCTTTATTTGTAATAGCCAGAAACTGGGAACAGCTAAGATGCCCCTCAGCTGAGGAATGGATAGAGAAATTGTGGTACATCTACACAATGGAATAGTACTCAGTGATAAAAAACAAGGAAATCATGGAATTTGCAGGTAAATGGTGGGAACTGGAAAAGATCATCCTGAGTGAGCTATCCCAGAAGCAGAAAGACACACAGGGTATATTCTCACTCATAAGTGGATACTAGACATAATATAGGATAAACATACTAAAATCTGTACACCTAAGGAAGCTAATCAGGAAGGAGGACTCTGGCTAAGATGCTCAATCCCCATTTAGAAAGGCAAAGATGATGGACATCGGAGGAGGGAGAAAACAGGGAACAGTACAGGAGCCTGCAACAGAGGGCCTCTGAAAGGCTCTACCCTGCAGGATATGGAGGCAGATGTTGAGACTTATAGTCAAACTTTGGGAAGAGTACAGGGAATCTTATGAAAGAAGTGAGAGATAGTAAGATCTGGAGAGGACAGGAGCTCCAAAGAACAGAGACAGATCCTAAAAGTCTGGGCACAGGGGTCTTTTCTGAAACTGATACTCCAGCCAAGGACCACTCATGGAGATGGCCTGGAACCCCTGCACAGAGGTAGCCTATGGCAGTTCAGTATCCAAGTGGCCTCCATAGGAATGGGGACAGGGACTTTCTCTGACATGAACTGATTGGCCTGCTCTTTGATAACCTCCCCCTGAGGGGAGAGCAGCCTTACCAGGCCACAGAAGAAGACAATGCAGCCACTCCTGATGAGACATCAACATAAATTTTTATTGCTTCTTTGAAAATTTCCCATCATATACTCCAATCACACCCACCTCCCAATCCTTCCTTGTCTGACCCCCACCCCCTGTCCTGTCCTTTTGACTTCCCCTCCCAGTGAAACATCAACAAAAACAAAAACAAACGAACAAAAACAAAGTCCAGTTTCTGTTATCTATGTACTCACAGGAGTGTGGTCAAACTTTCAGTGGCCAACCCCTTAAATACAACTGAGTCCTTTTCTTCCTCACCCCCCTCCCACCAGAAGCCATCAATTGGGGAGAGCAACATTTCAGTGTCATTATCATCCTTTAAAGAGTTCTTTTGGAGGGCTTCTTGTTTAGGCTGTTACTTTGGGGGCCCAGACACACTGGGAAACACTTTCTTAACTACTTTGGTTCTCCTTGATCCAGTCAAGGTGACCAGATCTTTTACCCCGAACCTGTTAAGTCCAGGACTGGATTTCTTCCAGAAATGCTTCTGAGAACCACATTGTCCCCAGAGCTCCAGCCTCATTGCCAATACAGGAACTGAATGAATTCAGTCAGTCAATGGGGACCTATTGTTCACAGCCCTGTGGAGAAAGACACAAAGGAAGTGAGGCCACCTGCAGCTGTACATGGCAGCCAGGAAACTGAAGAGCAGGAGGCAGCTATGTCCCTGCATAGCCCCTGCCATGTTTCTCTGACACACCTGCTATGAATGGGAGAAACATTCTCCCATGTTTCCTTTTGAGGGTTTTATATTGAGCAATTTATGTTAGTTGTCTTTGTAGCATCGCTGAGGAAATTAGAGCCACATTAGGCTGGAATGCATTACTTAATTTCTTCACTTATATATGATGTTGTGTTGATGACCCTCTCTTTTGAAGTAATCAGGAATGCAGGCTGCATATTGGAGAACAGACTCTGAGCTTCACATCATAGAGGAGTATGTAAACCCCGTGGCTTCTAATCTATGTTTGCTTTAGATGGAACGAGAACTGGGAATGCTTTGGAAAAGCCATCTGCCCAACTCTCAGTGGCTTTTGTTTTTCAATGGAGCCTGGAATTTGTACTTAAGAGGGGAATGAGAGGTACAGTGGGAAATTTTCTCTCTGAATTCATTCAACCCAGAAATCCTGAGGATCTCAGCCTTCATCTACCTGGGGATCTCACAGACTGCTCTCTTATTCCTGGGAACACAGAGGCCATCTTTCCCTGTCTAGGATTCCAGAACCTCCCACTTTCCACTGTTCCCCCGTTCTTCTCATCATGTCATTTAAATCCCTCACTCCTCACTGCTCAGTTACTGGAGCACAGTTAGCAGTTATCTCCTCTCTGTTTTTCCTTCTCTCTACCACACTGTAGTAGGTAGTTGTATGTCAACTAGACACAAGCTAGAGTCATCAGAGAGGAGGGAGCCTCAACTGAGAAAGTGCATCTATAAGACTGGACTGTAGGCTGGTCTGTGGCACATTTACTTAATTAGTGATTGAATGGGAAAGTTCCAGGCCATTGTGGTGAGGACACCCCTAGGCTGGTAGTCCTGGATGCTATAAAAAAGCAGGCTGAGCAAGTAGTGGGGAACAAGCCAGTTAACCCCATTTCACCATCAGCTCCTGCCTTCAGGTTTCTGCCCTTCTTGAGTCTCTGTCTTAATTACCTCCAATAGTAAATGGAGATGTGGAAGTGTAAGCTAAATAAATCCTTTCTTCTCCAAGTCACTTTAATCATAGTGGGTCAGTAGTTACCATGCTATGGCCAGTAGTAATCCTGACTAAGATACACATTCTCTTCCAAAATTTGAGCTACAGTCTGGTCATTCCTCTACTAAAAGTCCTATTACTCCCTTGCTGCCTGCAAAGCCCGGTAAGAGCTCCGGCCTTTCCTTCTTGCTTCTCTATTCCCTCCTCCCAAGTTTGGCCCATTCATGTCCCTATGTCCTTATGCTGGACTGACTGCTTACAGCTTGGTCAAGGCCTCCTGTTTGTCTGATGGTTTTGTCCTAGTTGTTAGTGGAATCTCAGACAAAAGTCCTGATTCTTGGAGTTTCTGCAGACGAGGCTTGGCCAAACATGCCTCAAATGCTACTAAACAGGAGGGTGATGGACAAGGAGTAGAGATTTAATCAATGTGGAAAAACAATAAATGGGTAAAACAACCCCAAAATCTGCCTTCTGAGTACTGATAACCTGTAGGTTTATTCACTTTGGCCACGTGGGGAAGAGGAAAAAATGAAGAGACCCTCCTCCAAATCTCATCTTGGGAGATGGGACGTAAGATTTAGGTTTAAACAGAGAGCAAGTGGTATGTAAGATGTGGTCCTGACTATCACAGGCCCATCATATTATTGTCTCTGTGAGGCAGATGACTTTCCTAAATCCTGGAGATAGGAAGATAGTGTCTTCACGGTGGTCTGACAAGTTGTCAGAACTGTGTGAAATCTCTTTCCAGGAGACAGGTTTCTCTTCTGGCTGGCACCAGGCTTCAGCCTTTTTCTTTCTTTCTCTGAAGAGTTTGGATAGTGGGCATGTGCTGGCAGGCAGAAGCATGGGTTAGTGTGGAATGTATTCCACTGCCTTAGGCATACATTGTTTCAAAGGTCTGACAGCATAGAGAAGGACACAAGTGTCTCTCTTGCTTGGTCCCTGCCAGGAAGGTTTCAACCTGGGTCCTCCTTCAGCATTCCTAGAGCTGACCCTATGGGTCATAACCCTGTGATCTTGGGGGTTGGTATAGAGGCATCTCAACTTCTTCACAGCACAGGGGTCGCTGTTTTCATGTGTTTAACTTGACTAGAGCTTTCTTAAATGAACTTGGTTAAGTTTCCTTCGGTGGACACACCCTTGCTTGCTACCTTCCATTCCTGCCTCACTGTCCACCTCTCCATCAGTGTTTCCTGGGACCTCAGCCCACAAATCTACCTGGGCTTGTATCCTGGTCTTTGAGTCCACTTCTAGAAAAGCCAAGGTATGATATCCCGTGTCGACTTTCTAGGGTCACTAGAACAATGGCCATGTAGCTTCAAATGAAGGAACCTCATTGTCTCACAGTGTTGAGGAGAGAAGTCTAAAACCACAAGGTTGGGTGTTGTTCCGGCAAATATGTGTATTTCCGGGTTCCTTTCAGCTTCTGGTAGTTGCTGGTAAACTTTAGTTTCCATCCATCTGATCATTTGTGCTGTCTCCTCTCTGTGACTTCATACTCTCTTCTCTCTCTGATATGCGTCTTGTGCCTTGACACCCCATTTAATGAGGAGGACAATCAGCTTGGATTAAGAGGGACACCCTAATGGGCTAATTTTTAACTCAATTACTTCATTGCAAAATGAGATCAGGTCTGTGAATTAGGCCATCAATATTTCTTTGTTAGTGAATACAGTATGCCTCCCTCCATCCTCCCTGACTTGACACATGCCTAGATATATCTCAGAAGAGAAAATCTTAATTGAAAAAAATGCCTTCGTTGGGTTGATCTGTAGATGACTCTGTGGGAGTATTGACTAGATATTTAAATGATGTGGGAGAGCCCAGCTCATTGCGAGTGTGCCATCCCTATGGAATTAGTTCTGGGTTGTAGAGGAAAGGAAGCTGAGCAAGTTATGAATAGCAAGCAACAGTCCTCCATGGTCTCTGCATCAGTTCCTGCCCTGAGAATGACCTGAGAGTTATAAACTGAAATAAACCCATTCCTCCTCATGTTGCTTTTGGTCATGGAGTTCCATCAAAAGAAAGAAAGAAAGAAAGAAAGAAAGAAAGAAAGAAAGAAAGAAAGAAAGAAAGAAAGAAAGAAAGAAAGAAAGAAAGAAAGAAAACCCGATAAATACATTCTTCTTGCCTGCTTGGTGCTAGCTTGGAACACTTGTGTGAAGCTGAATTCTGAGGACTGACTACAGGTGGCACCTGGACCTGCTTTGGTGGTAGAATCCAAGGTACTAAGGCTTGTTGCCTCATTATCCTGAAACACCAATAAACTCAGGGGATGCTCAAGGGGATGTTGACTTTAGCTTAAGTTGGGAGTCAACTTGGCTCAGCCAAATATTTTTATTCTATCAGCATTAAAAAATTATCAGCATGCCTTTTGGAAGGTTAGACTCTCTCTATGTCTGAGGAATATAGATTAATAAATAATACAAACTTTCTCAGGTTTTAAGGTCATCAGCATTTCCGGTTATAACTTTGTATGACACTCTCATAGACTTAGACTAGGTCGGGCAGTTGACTAGTAGTTATTTGGATGGAGCAGACTCCTGAATAATGTTCGCTTCTTGAGAATCCAAAATGCATCCCCTACCATGTGAATTTCAAAGGGTCTCTGCACAATAAGCCAAATAGTGGTTTACATGGAAGGGATTTGCTTTCATCCAGTTCTGGAGGTCAAAAGTTTAAAGTCAAGACATTGGCTGTCTCTATGATGCTAGCCAGAGCCCTTTCTTACTGCTTCATTGGATCACCAGCATTGTTTGCTGTAACTTGCTTTCTCCCATATGTCAAATTCAGAGAATAGCAATTCTTGTCTGAAGGTCATGGGATCTAGGGCCCAGGTAGCCCTCAGCAATTATCACTCAGTGTATATAAAGAATATACAGTTCTGTTTCTGGAGTCAGCCATAGTATTTTCTGGATTTTAAAAGCAAATCTCATCAGCCAGATTTTTGATTGCCCACTTGGGAAATAGGATTCCCCTGCCCCCTTCAGTGCTTGTGGAAAAGAGAGCAAAAAGAGGTCTCTACTTGTTTCATCCTCCAGTTTATTGTGACCCACATGTGGATGTGTGAGCTCCGGGGCCCATGGAAGGGCAAAACAATGAGTCAAACTGCTGTGTTTCTTCTTAAGGTAGTTGGCTGACATTGAAACCATTGGTCATCTGTCACAAATCTCCCAAGGGGCCTGGCAAGTGGAAACAGGTTTATGTTACTTGCATTGTGGGCACCCTTGGTTTGGACATTGTTAGTTGACCCTTCTTGTTACTATGGCTTGTTCTGGGCTACATGTAATCACTTTTAATCTTGTAAATACCCTGTGGGAGAAATGGTGCTATGCCATTTGGTTAGGTGGAAACTGAAGTCTGCTAGGAACAGTATGTGTATGTGTGTGTGTGTGTGTGGGGGTATCATATGAAACAAAGGGCCTGAGATGAGATCATCACAGGCTTACTGGGCTCCAAAGAAGGTCCTGGGAATGCCTCACTGAGCATGCTCACTGCTGCACTCAGGCAGTCAGCCATCAAGAATACTGCTTCACCCAAGCGAGAGGCCCTGCTTTGAATTCCATGAGTGACTCTTCAATATAAAGTCAATTTCAGAAGTCTATGGCTACCCACAGAGCTCTCGCTAAATTAAGAAAGATTCCAGCATTGGCAAGGCAGGAACTCCCACTCTGAATGTAGCCTCATCTTAGGAAATACAAATGACATCCCCAAACAGACTCTTCATGCTTCTGTTTTCTTATGCTCCGCTTGGATAAATAATTTACTTCCTAGAAAAGAGAGCCAAATTTGATTTATGAGGCATAGTTCAGATATATAAGACACATTGCCAAAATGTGCCTATACAAACTCCAGTCATCCCAAGAGGGTTTATTGTTTTTATGACTATGGAGGAACAGGAAACAGAGGTTTAAGCCTCTTTAATCTATTTATTGGAAAACACTTTTAAAGTATCAGCATTCTAGGCCCTGCAGAGAAGTACAACAGCTCTGAGGCACAAATGGCCAAAACCTTCCAGAATATTCCCACCTCTGCACATTTCTTCTGAGTTGTCTAGCCTGCTTTCTGACTACCTTCCATAAAGTCCCAAATCCTCCTTCTCCTTCCTTCCTCCCTTCCTTCCTCCCTCATTATCTCCCTTCTTTCTCCCTCCCTCCCTCATTACCCCTTTCTCTCTCTCCCTTGCCTCCCTTCCTTTTGTGTATATCTCTTCTGCATGTATCTCTGTCAGCCCTGGAACTCACTTTGTAGACTAGGGTGGCCTTGAACTCACAGAGATCCACCTGCTTCTGCCTCCCAAGTGATGGGATTAAAGGTGTGTGCCACTATGCCTGGCTTCTTTTTTGTGGGGTTTTCCTCCTCTTTTTGAGGTAATGAATTTTACTCAATTTCCTCCTGTACTGACTAGTTTTATGTCAGCTTGACTCAAGCTAGAGTATGTTGAGAACCGTAATTGAGAAAATGTTTCCATAAGATTGGTCCACAGGCAAGTCTGTGGGGGCACTTTCTTAATTGGTGTTTTATGGGGAAGGCCCTCTTATCTTTTCTATGCATCCTTCTACTTTCCTGCCCCCTTTTTTTCTTTTTGAGAGCATCACTGTGTTGTCCTGTAATTCACTTCGTATACCAGGGTAGTCATGAAATCACAGAGATCTCCACCTGCTTCTGCCTTCACTACTGTGCCTGGTGCCTTATTGTTTCTAAAGTCTAGATACTACACATGAAAGAAACTGTGCTTTTTGTCAAAAGAGTCTGGATTATTTTAGCTAGCATGATGACCCACAGTTCCTTCCATTTACCTGTAAAATTACTTGATTTCCTTTGTTTGAAATGAAGTTCCCCTGTATGTATACACCATTTTCTTCCTTTCTATTTCAAATTCACCTGCACAAGCCCAGGTCATATGCCACCCCACATCACTCCTGGGGCCTTCAAACATCTTCCTTCTAATCATCTTCTTTTTACTTGCTCTGTATTCCATAGGCACCCCCAGATTGACTCTGTTGTAGGGATATCGCACAGCCCTCAACAGTGTGTTTTAAGCTGTGTCTGTAGAAAGTGGCCTTTGCTTCTGTTGGCCTGTCCACAAGGCTTGGCACTGCCAGGAACTCTGATGTGCCTCCCGAGGTAGCTATGAATCATGTGGCAGGGAAGAAAATAGATAGGTGAGAGAGAGGGTGGTGACCAGTCACATCTACAAAATTGTATAAAGGCTTCCCAACAAAAATAAATATTGGCTCTTTTTCAGGGCTAACTCTAGCAACTGAATAAGCTATTCATTGTTTTTAGGACATGGCAGAATTTCAAAGGTAGGAATAGGAGAGAAAAAGTATTTCAGTGGCTGTTTAAACTGGAGGGTGTTGGCAGGAAAGCTAGGGGTGGGCTGAGGAAGAAGCATGGCATCCTATATGATGTTCAGGATAAGTATTGGGCTTTGGCTAGCTGGTTCTCAGTTGGAGGTGAGGATACAAATCAATGAAGCAGCCAGTGGTGGACCTACAGGCTAGCTATTACAAGGGCTACTGTTTAGCATTTTGGACTGATTACTACAGATGGTGATCTAACTTCCAAGACAGCTGCTGTAGATAATGGGTTTGTTCCCAGACTGCTGGCTATAGACTGGGGATCAGTTTCATTTTTATATGTGACCTCGCCATGTCTGTTTCTGTTGTTATGGGGATGAGCCGGGTAGAGTCTGTGTTCTTAGGAAAATATCTAGACAAGGGGCCCACCGAATCCACAGCAGATTACAAAGCACCCAGATCAGGAGAACAAGATCAGGGGCAACTTGGAATGTCACTGACCTGGAACCCAGGGAAGTAGGGTTCCTTTTTGTCTTGGAGTCTTCACAGCCCTGACTGCTAATACCCAGAGAGTTCACAGAGAAGCTTCTTCTTTGATGGTGCTGCTCTACCATGGGTGGTCTCCATTGAGGACATACAGGAGAACAGGAGTCCTGGCAGAGGATGGGGAGAGATGGTGAGCTTACCTTAAACTTTTATCCCAAACTCCCTTCTCTCTTAGCAGATCCCATTGCCCTTATTGTTCCAGCATTTTTGTTTGTTTGTTTTAGAAATAACATCTCAAGTTTACTTACTTTATATACTTTATATAGTGAGAGACTGAGAAGCCATTCTTACCCAAGTAGGCAGTACACACCTGACCAGTTTTCATTTCATACTCTCCACACCTGAAGTAGCCTGTGACTCAAGGTAGTCCAACAGTATCTGTCCTGCTGCATCTGCAGGAATGAGTGGGCAAGGTGATTTTCCTTCAGTAAGAGCTCTAAGTTGTATATACACAAAAGCAGACAGTCTTATAGCTACTAGAAGAAGAACCCATGCTTCAAACTGAGTCCACACATGGGTTAATAGTATCAAAAACAACATTGTTTTAGAGTTGCTGAATCTCTCCGTGCCTGACAACCCTTTTCTGAATTTTGCAGTTATATGTCCTTTTTTCTTCATTTCTGCAGTCACCCACTACGACAGTTCTAACACATCTTTGACTAAAACTCTGGCACGTCACCCTTATCATACAAAGACATCACCTCCAGGCCCTGATTTCCCCATTGTTTCTTCCATTTATCCTTTTCCTAGTCTCTCTCTTTCTTCAGGATTCGCTGAACACGTGTGCCTGACTGACAGCTTAGTTGGTAAGGCCTATGGCTCTAGTATTTCCTCCCATTTAATCAAGGCTGGATATCCACACCTCAATGTGAGTCCTCTCATCTGACAGAGGAGACTATGAAGGGTCCTAAAGGAAAAGAGACAAAATTTACTCTGTGGCGAGGGCTCCTCTGAGTGCTGGCTCTGACGGAAGGGTTGATATTTCTCTCTTGATGATATTTGGCAATTCATTTGAGAACCTACAGCCTGGGTGTCTATATGGGAACTGTCTTGCCACTGAGCCTTAGCCACTGGTGCACAGGATGGAATTGCAACTCATCTCCTTTCTACCTCGATAGATGCTGGATGACAAGAGCAGAAGAGATGAATTGTGTGGAGACCGTGTGTGTGTGTGTGGGGGGGGTGCATACTTGTGTGTTTTTGTGTGTGTTAGGTTAGATTTTATGTTGTAATTTTTATTATTGTCTTGATACAGGATCTCACTATGTAGCCCAGACTGGCCTGGAACTTGCAGTTCTCCTGCTGCTGCTTCCAGAAGGCAGGGATTTCAGGAGTGCTGTCATTATATTCAGGTATTCTTAATAATTCTGAGAAGTTAGAGACTTAAATTATTGCTATTATCAACATTTTAATATAGATAGTACATATCTTTACAGGTACCACAGTGTGTGATTCCAGTTGAGCATTTATCTAACTATCTAGCCATCCATCTTTCAGTCCCTTTTTCTCCTTTAATCCATCCATCCATCCATCCATCCACCCACCCATCATCATCTGCTTCATCATCCCACCTTCCCATTCAACCACCAACTTACCTTCTACTCACTTATCCACCCACCAACAATCCATTCATTTACCATCCACCAACCCACCTACCCCTCTGCCTGTCAGCCCATTTACCCATCCATCTACCTATTCACCCACTCAACCATCCACTTATCCACCCACTAATCCATTCATCTATCCATCAACAAATCTACTCACATATCCACCTATCCATTATCTTATCAGTCTATCAACCTACACATCCAGATTCTCACCCATCTACCCACCTGGCCACTATCCATCCATTGGCTTACCTACCAACCCATCCTTCCATCTTTTTATGTACTCTTCATCAACTTATCTCTCTTTCTGCTCCAAATTGATAGGCATCAGAAGTTACTGTGGGTTATTTTGACAGAAAATAACACAGAATCCTGTAAAGGGAGATAGAATTGAAGAGATTTTGTTTTCCTTTTCTGTTACTGTAAGAAAATACTTGAGATAATTCATTTATATGGACAAAGGTTAGTTTTGGCTCAAAATTTTGGGAGCTCTACTACAGGATTAGTTAGACCTATTGTTTGAGGCCCCAGTATAACCGACAATGTTGGGGAGTGTGTGTGTGATGTAGCAAACACACACCTCATACCCAGGAGGCAAAACAGGAAAAGGCTAGGGTGCTATAATCTCTTCCAAAGTTCTACTCACCAAAGCTTGAGGGCCTCTCATCAGACCTCTTCTCCTAATGGTTCTATCACTTCCCCAAAGTCCTATGCTGGAGCCAAACTCTAAACACTTGAACCTTTAGTGGACACTGAACTGCAGAAGGAGATCTCACAAAACACTTTAAAACCCTGGTCCCCAGGATGGTGCCACCGAGGGATAGTCAGCATCCAAATCAAAGCAGAGAGTTAGGGAGCCCAATATGTGGCTCCCAGCAGGCTAGACTGAGCTGTGCAGGCTTCTCACTCTGGGCTTCAGTGCATATGTAGTATAGATAGGGTCCTTGCAGGTGCTCTCTGGTCTAGTAGCCTGCTTTGGAACTGAGGGAAGGGGATGGTTGAATCCTAGTACATCAAGGGTCAGTGTCTCTCATAAGTGTGTGTGCTTTAGGGACTATCTCAGCCCAGGTAGAGAGACCTCAGTGATTTATATACATTCCATTGTCAGGCAGCTTTCAAAGATGGTGCCTTGTACTCTACTGGAACAATTACACTAATGGAACAAGGGACCTCTTCATATGTATAAATCCAGCACAATGGTCAGAACTGGGGGTCAGTTGCTACTCTGACTACTGTAGGTAACAGGAGATGAGCAGCAGGATGGATTAACTGTGTGTGTGTGTATGTGGGGGGGGGGGGTTCTCACACTTTCAGGGAGCCAGAAGAATGTGGCTTGGCTACAGCTCCTGCAGCAATAGATTGGGGACAGCGGCCAGTCAGTCTAAACGGCTTCAAGGCACGTTATATGCACTAAGCATATAGTTACTGACTTTGATCAAAAGAGAGTTCTAGGACTTAGCTCCTTAAAATGATGGGCATGTGAGCCAGGCTTCAGTTGAGCCAGGCTTCAGTACCAGGACTTTGAAGGCAGGAAGATTGCCGCAAGTTTGTATTCAGCCCAGTATAGATAATTCCAGACCAGTGCAAGCTGCAAAGTGAGACAATAAATGAAAGCGGCCTCTTGAGGGTCCAGTTGAGGTCATGAACAAGGTATTTCCTGTCACTGAGGCTTCAGGTGTTGCCGCTGCTGGGAAGCAAGGCAGAGAGAGATCTCTTCTCCAGGCTTGCATCCTTTTCCTTGTAACATGGAAAGACAAGGCACAGTCCCTTCACGGGACTGTTACAGGACTGAGTGCATTGTTGAGTGCCTTCCTGGTACCTGGTAGGAATACAGATCTGGCTTAGGTTTTCCTTTCCTGAATTCCATACACACATATAAGCCTCAAACTAGGACCATTCTAGGCCAGTGCAACGGTGACTTGTGAATCCAACAATGGAAAGACTGTTGACTGGAAAGTCCTATATGAGCCGGCTGATTAACAGGTGTCAGAGGCTCTGAAATGGCCAGAAGATATCCAGGCTGGCCCAGGGAACTGAATGAGAACCCCACAAAAGCCCTGCCTTGTCCTCTGATCATCAGAGACCTACTTATCTGGATGTCCCATAAAAGAATGGACTCCAAGGGCTGCATTGAATTCCAGTGCAAGGAGTGAGCTTGCTTTCAAGTTCGTCAGTGGGAACACTACAGAGGAATTCTGAAGGAGCGGGGGCTTCCATCATCAGGATAAGCCTGGAGAAGGGTGATTGCCCTTGTTTTCACTGGCTAAAAAGAGGTGGGAGAACACTTTAAGACAGGGGAACAGAAAGCCCAGTGTAATACAGCTGCAATGGTGCAGAAAGGGATAACATCTGGCGTTCCCCGACCAAACAGTGTGTGCACTCACTGAAGTGCCTCAAAAATACCCTAGGAATAGGTATTTTGCATACAAGAACATAGTAGCACAGAGAGATATGCCTGTTGCCTGTCACCAGCCAGATGTTGAGAGCCATACTCCTCCCACTGCAGGGTCCTGACCTCCTCTGCCTTTCTGTCTATGGAAGGCCTGAACACTCTGGTTTACACAGATCTAGTCGACTGTGTGTCAGCATGGAAGTGTCTCTCTCAAAGATGTCATAGCACTGGGAGACTCAGCAGCCTGCAGGCTCATCGCCTAATTATGGCACACATCTCCCTCATAAATCCCCTCAGTGCAAGGGGCTGCTTTCTTTGTTTAGATCTGAGTCCTGCTGCTCTATTGATTACTATAATTCATCTCTAATTGGACTTCTGTGGAGCACATGCACTGATGACAGCCAGCCTCCAGGCAGCACGACATCCATTATTAATACCACAGCGCTGGCCTTCACCCTGCTCTGCACCTCCACCCCAGGGAGCACTGGATACTGACCTACCAGGCTATGTACCTTCCCTATGATTTTTGTCTCTACAAAAGTATTTGTTTCCCTTTCAATTGGGGTGCAGACCACATAAGCAGCAAACTGCTCTCTAACTGTCTTTCTACTGGCCTGGATATGGTCTGTGAAGCACATTCTCCCAATGCCAAGAGGATGCCCGAGATCTTTCAGATCTGAGTAGCTGTACTGTGTAACTAACAGAGACATGGGAGGAGGAAGAATTGAGTGGACTTCAGAGATGGCCAAGGTTCAGAGAAGCCCATGGAGGAGACCATGTGGCACAACAGTAGACTGTTTTACTGTGAAGCCTGTAGGACAGAGACCAAGATTTGATATATGGACAAGAAATAGAAGGGCCAAGGAAGAAGCATTGTACTAGGACAAACACTGAGACCTGGAAGAGATGGAACCATGGTTTATGGAGGTGAAAAGAGTGGCTCGCTTTTACTTGAACAGGCCTGTGTAGTCATGTTTTCCCATCAGAGCCCAGAAAACCAGGAAAAGCTTCAGGGTCCACTATAGGGTGAAATATGCCAGCCTGAGTGTCTGGCTGGTCACAAGCAATGTGGCCAGGTGGCAGTGCTGCCTAGTGGAGTCTGGGTGAGCCCAGTTCCCTCTCAACACAGAGCTGAGCAAGCATGAGCAGTGCCTACAGGCAGGCAAAGAGAAGCCCAGGGAAGGAGTGGTCCAGGGCCACACATTTCAACCTGTTGGTGGTGTTTTGTCCTGAGCAGAAAGAGAGATTGACAGGCTCCCATGGATGTTTGATCTGCTCAGACCTATGAGGGATACACAGGGAGGCTTCTCAAGGCCTAGGCCCAGTGCTCTGAATGCTATGCAACTGAGCACAGTGGGGTTGCAGTTGTTGAGGACAAAACCAAAGCAAGTGCGCAAGAATGAGGATGCAGAAAGGTCTGTGGCCTGCAGCAGTGAGCATGCTCGTAGAACACAGGGAGCCTGGAGATTTTACTAAGGGAATCTATACATATTCATGTGGGAACGCACCTCCCTAAATTAAGGGTGCTCAGGAATGCATTTCTGGCACTTTAGCATGCTCAATTTAAGATCATAATCTAACAAGGAAGATGAAGACAACCCCTCTAAAGGCCAATATGGCAAGCAGGAACACCACTGCACACCCTCAGCTTGTGTGCCAAAGTTATAGCAAAAAATAAAGGAAAGCGCAACCTGACGGTGTGTTAATGTAAGAATGTGCCCCTGAAAGTGTCGGCCCGCTTAATGCCTACCAGTTTTTCTACATCTAAGTCCTTTGTTTTCTGCTAACCATGGGGGCTCAGAGGTCAGGCCTCTCTCTCTCCTACCTGCACTGTCCCAGCAGTTCTGCATTTCCCATGCAAGGTTATGGTGATGAACAGAAGCTTCTTCCTGTTGGTGCTCAAGGGATGACACTGATGCACACTGGGAAATGAGACCCCTGTTGTCCCAGCACTGCAACATGCCAGAACAACTGTCCTAGGGATCCTACTGGGACAAGAACCCAGTGCATGGCTGTTGTAATAGGTAGCCTTGCCAATTTCGATCTACACATATTTTCCTGATAGATACAGCAGAGCCGTCTTCTACATCTGCCCTGCTGAGCCCAGCTGTGGTGGCAAGACTCGGCAGGAGCTTTGTCCCTCTGATCCACCTCTTTCAGGAACGGGTGCCGGCCAGGGTCTGTGATCAACAGCACATGTCAGGTCCAGTCCCAGGACACCAAGGTGGGGCCTGGAGGGAGACTGGGGGTGGCAGGTCACAGTATGTTTATCAGGTGCTCTCATGCCTCTACCTTCCTTAGGACCACGTTATGTGTCTCCTCATTGTAACCCCATTCATCGGGATTTTACTTCAAACATAAGCATAAGCTTCTGCTGGGGAGGGTCAAACATAAGCACAAGCTTCTGCTGAGGAGGGTCAGAGCTGCAGCTGGAGAGGGAGTACGAAAGAAGTTTTCTCTCCTCCCCTGAGCTTCTTGCCCCGCCCCCCTCAACACTTACAACATCTTCTGCTACTCGGCATTGGAACACCTCCACTGTGCCCATTTCTCCTCAGGGACTGTTGGTCCTGTGTCCTGAACATGTGACTGTCCCAGCAAGTCTAGAGTCCATCATTTACCATCACTGGCTTTACACTGGCTTTACAGGCAGTCTCAGCGAGCTGGACGTCCTTTTTATGATCCCTCCCATGCTGCAGTTAACTTATATAGGGAAAAGTATATTTGTACTTTCTGTGTGGTTCTAAAGATTTATGGCAGGTTTATCTACAGGACACCTTTGGGTAGGTATGAATGTCACACATATGTACTGGCCTTGCCACCAGGTGTCCTCTTGTCCTGCTACCCTGTCCTTCTCATCTTTTCTTTGGAATAATGCAGTAGCCTCCCAAACAGATCCCTCCCCTCCCTGCCCCATGCCCGTCCCTCCTTCTGGGTCATTCTCTGTGGCTCTCTTTTTCTGGAGAGTCTTTCCTGACCCTCGATGTTTCGAGACAAAACCCCAGAGCCCTTAAGTATGCTTATAGCTCTGGCTGGCTTGTGTGTGTGCATGGGTGTTTTGGCCCCTGGAGACTGTGCCATGATCCAAGTTTCACTTCAACATCCTCTGTAGATTGAGTCAGCGCTTTAATACCAGCTCTTATA
Organism: Psammomys obesus; assembly: GCF_907164565.1. NCBI lineage: Eukaryota > Metazoa > Chordata > Mammalia > Rodentia > Muridae > Psammomys > Psammomys obesus. The sequence goes on from NW_026596158.1 coordinate 7,803,812, forward strand.
AGTAGATGCTGGTTTGATGAGTAAAATTAACGTTTATTTAACTATTACTGAGCAAACCCAGTGAAGCTTTCAGATGTAAACGACAACAGCTACACTTTTTTCTTTTTTTTTTGAGACAGACTTTTTTTTTTCTCCGTGTAGCCTTGGATGTCTTGGACTTGCTTTATAGACCAGGCTGGCCTCAAACTCAGCAGCAATCTACCTGCCTCTGCCTCCCTGAGTAACAGCCACACTTTTTTTATAGAGGGATTTTATACCTGAGCAATTTGCAAACCTCTTGGGACAGATGCCTCACTCTTATCAAAAGCTTTCCTCTGCCCTGCCTCACATGTTCTTATGCAGTTCCTGAAACGATGCTCTGGTCCATAGATGAATACCTAGTATTCTTCAAAGCTGGGCTGCTGTCACCTCTCTGACGTTTGCACATGTCCCCACTGGGCATCACATAAAGTCAAGGTGATTTCCCTAGCTGGGAGTATTCAGAACCTTTCTATATATACATTGGTTATTTATCCTACGGGCAGTTGTTATTTTTGTCTTTTGCCTGGGTTATATCAGGTTATTTTTACTCTTTGGGTATTGAGTTGTCTGAGTTGATTGTAACTTTCTGGTTCTGACCACTTACTGGATGCAGATAAGTGCTTCGCAGTATTTCCTGACTTGCAGTGGGTCGAATCTTTGCTGCTGAGCGCTTACTGTCCTTTTTGGAAACTTCAGTGTGCAGTAGCCAGCATGCCAACCCTGCTCTTGTTGCCTACACTTTTTTTTCTCAAATTAATGTCCAGAAGATTTTTCTTTGGATTTTTTCCATAAATTTTGTAGTTTCAGATCATACATTTTAACTCTTGAATCCACTTTGGGTTGAATTTTGTATGTGGGTTTCACTCTTTTGTATGATTATCTGGTTTTCCCAACAGGCTATTGAAGAGGCTTTGCTACCCACCCATAACTGTTCTTGGCAGTTTTGCCAGGGATGGCTTGACAACAGATGCCCAGGATAATGTCTGGGCTCCCTGTGGTTGGCATGTCATTCTTCTCTCTCTCCCATACTGTTCTGCTGATGTATGTCCAAATGAGGAAGAGCGATGTTTCACTTTGTTCTTTTTGCTGGAGGTCTTGGGATCTCTGTGGTTCAGAGCTGTGTTCCATGTTCAGTAGAGAATACCATTGGGATGTTGGTAGGATTTCACTGGCTCTGAGGATTACTTTGGATAATAGGTGTTCTAGTTTGCTTTCTGTCCCTGTGATAAAGCAGTGGATAAACAAACTTGCAAAGGGTTATTTCAGCTTACATTTCCATGCCACAGTGCATCGCTGAGGGACGTCAAAGCAGGAACTCAAGACAGGAACCTGGAGCAAGAAAGGAAGCAGAGGCCATGGAAGGTGTTGCTTGCTGCCTTGCTCTCTATGGCTTGATCAACCTGCTTTCTTAGATAGCTCAGGACCACCAGTCCAGGGGTGGCACCACTCACAGTAGGCTGAACCATTCCACATCAATCATTAATCAAGAATAACCCCCCCACACTTGCCTATAGGCCAGTCTACTGGAGGCAATACCTCAGCTGAGGTTTCCTTCTCTCAGATGACTCTAGCTTATGTTGACATGAGAAAAATTAACCAGCACATTAAGAATATTTTAAAAAAAGAAATCATCTCAGTGTGTGAATTCATTGTATTCTCTCATAAATCTTTGTTTTAAAAATTTTCCCCTTATCAACCTCATACAGCTTTCCATGTACTTGTCTATTTATTGGTTAAATTTATTCCTAATTTCTGATGTTATTTTTGTTGTTACAAATGAGATTATTTCATTCTTTTTTTTTGGATTGTGCATATATATATATATATATATATATATATATATGCTATTTATTTTTGAATAATTTTAGATCCTAAAACTTAAATTATAATAATTAATTATGTAATCGACTATGCTCAAGTTTATGCACATCATGTGTGTACATGTCCCCTAAGCCTAAAGGGCTTCAGATCTCCTGGAACTAGAGTCACAGGTACAGCACAGGCTGCCTGGTATGGGTTCTAAGGACTAAGCCTGAGTCTTCTGTAAGAGCAATAATACTTGTAACTACCGAGTTGCCTCTTTAACCTCCATACCTCGAAACTTTAATGAATGCGTATATTATTTCTAACTATGCATACAGGTGGACCTGTACATCTGTGTCTATGTGCATGCACTGTGCATGCCTTTTCTGTGTACGCAATCATGTCATTGCAGGCGGAGCTATGCAGGCTTTCTTCTAACTTGTATGATTTTTTAAATTTTTTTTCTTGGCATTTTCTCTGGTTGAGGCTTTCAGTACCGAACTTAACAGATGTGGCCAGAATGGGAACTCTCATCTTGTGATGGATTTAGTGGACTTTTATCTTTTTGCCACTGATTATAGCATTGGTTATGGGCTTCTCATATACAGCCTTTATTATGTAACGGTAAGTCTTTATTCCTGGTGGTTCTTTTTCTCTTCCTGTATAAGAACTTCTTTCACCAAGAGTGGGCAGAAACAGGTGATGGAGTAGACTTCCTCTTGATCCACTGTTGAGATACAAGGCCTCTGACCCACTGCCTGTGCAGTGCCACTGGGAGGATTGACAATGATCAGTGTGTAATACCTGTCACTGGACCTAGATTTTGTGTACTATAGAGCTGCTTTGCATAAATGAATACTCGTGGGATGTCAGAGTGACTCTGGCCATCCCTTTCCCTCACTACCTGCATTCCCCTTGGTTCTACAGAGGCTCTGCAGAAGTCCATGGAATTTGCCAGAATATGCTACATATCACCCAAGCAGATACAGACTCTAACAGTAGTCAGGGTTTCCTCACAGTAGCTGGCTTCCCTTGCGTTTGGATCAGCAGAAATCCATGCTGTTTCATCCTGGGGCCCTTCCTTCTTCTGGTCTCCTGGCATTGACACTATTTTCTCCTACTCTTGTATGTCAGCAGGAAAGTGGGAGCGTGGGAGGGGAGAGGCACAGACTCAAATCTCTGTTGTACAAAGAAATTTTATGATTTTATCTAAAAAGAAAAATCAATAAATCATTAATGGTACCTTCAGAGAAGATTAAATGAACAAAGCTGCTTTCATGATGCTATAAAGGTCATGCTTTACAGCCTTGATCACTCGCTAACAGCACTGCGGACTCAGAGAGAGAGAGAGTGGTGGGCTGCTGTGGTATTGCCAGCCTGCTCAGGGAGACAGAGGATTGGCCCTCTAGATTGTTAGCCAGCTGTAGCATCTCAAGCCTGTCATTCTTCTTCTCTCCTTTCTTCCTTACTTCCTTCATTCCTTCTTTTCTTCATTCTTTATTCCTTACCTCTGTTTCTTTCTTTTTCTGAATCTTATTAATTCTTTGAAAATTTTATATGTGTGTATAATGTCCACTTTAAAAGGTTTATTTATTATTTTATGTGTGTTTGCCTACATGAGTTTCTTTGCATGCTCCATTCTTGTGTTTGGTACCCAAAGAGGCCAGAAAAGTGTATCAGATGTCCTGAAGCTGGATTCACAGATGGTTGCAAGTGACTGTGTGAGTTCTTGGAATAGGACTTATCTCTTCTGCAAGAACAGCAAATGTTCTTAATTGCTGAGACATCTCTCTAGCCCCAACAATTTCATACATGTATATAAAATATCACAGTAATATTGTCTCCTAACCACCCCTGAACATCCCCAACAGTCCCTTTTTTAATTTCATACTCACCCTTTTCTTCTCCATATCTCTTTCTCAACAATCTCATCAGGAATTAAGCCAAGCCCCTCCATGTGTGCAAGCTCGGCCTTTCTGTGAAAGTCACATTTTCTCTTGGCATGTGGCAAGGATTGAGGTTTGAAAAGCCAGTCACTTGGGTCTTGACCCGTAGCTTTTAGATATTGTCAAGTTCTTTTGGGCAGGTGTTGTTACAGTTTGGCTTTGATATGTTCTAGCCCCAGGCTCATAGCTCCTTAGTTTATGGCACTCTTTCAGGAGGCTTTCACATCTTTTGAAGGAGAGGATTGCCTGGCAGAAGTAAGTCACTATAGGTGGTATATATATGCATATATAATTTTTTTTTGAGATAGAGTCTCACTATGTAGTCCTGGCCTGCCTGGAACTCATAGAGCAGAATGACCTTAAATTCATAGAGCTCCTCTTGCCTCTCAAATGCTGGGATTAAAGGAGTGTGCCACCATGCCCAGATGTCTTTAAAAAAAATCTGATATAATTTTCTTTAAAAGGCACATTTGAAGGTTATTTCCAGTCCCTGCTCCCATCATATTTTCTGCTGGCCAGCTGTGGTTGGCATTGCCTGCACTCTGGGGTCCCACTGCTGTAAACTTACTAGCTTCACTTTGCTTTCCCTGACTCTTTGTATAGAGCCCTTAGAAACCACAGGACAGAAAATCTCTCCTACTTTAAGCTGCTCATGTCAGAGGTCATGGAACTGTAAACTGCTGCGTTTGTATGTGCATCTATGGATGTACCTATGTGTGTGTATACTCATTGTAAGGCTTCTTCATGCTTCCAGAAGCCCTAAGGCAAAAAGCTGGACACCACAGATGTTACCCTGGATGGAAGAGCATACAAAAGAGCTCATTTGTCTTTTAGGTTACAGGACACAATAAAGGCTGGGCTTTACCAGCCTCATGACACAGACAGGAAACCAAGATGAAGAGAGATGAAACACCCCAGCTATGGTTGCCAGTAGATCATGGAATTTAAGATAAATTCAAACCCAAGCCTGATTCTTCACCCAGTAGATTATTTTTTAAAGCAGTCTCCAATTTGAGTCCAGTTCCTAGGAATTATAAAGTCTTCAGGAAAGAGACATTATCTCTCAGTGGGTCTTTGACATTGTTGGATAGTCTAATCGCCTCAGTTCTAAACAGCATACCTGGTTTGTGGGAGCTTATTGGCTTAAAACAATGAAATGAGCAAGTTAACACATGTGTGGATTTTAAGAGTATAACATGATAGGCATGGTTTTTGATGGTTCTTCTTCCATCCTTTAGCCCAGCTTTTTTTCTCTCCCTCTTCAGGTGTATTTTACCATTGGTTTTATTTTTCATAGTTTTCAGTGGTGTGTGATTCAAACAATTAATAGACAGTTCATGAAGTGGGACTTCTCTCTTATTTCATTTCCAACCTCCAATCACCAGAGAACAGCTTCTGTCTCAAGTAGTAATCTATGTCTTCTGTTTGGGCGGTCCATGCAGAGAAAATACATTTCCATGCAATTGGATGTCTACAAGCCAGCTCTGGGAAGCCTGGGCATCATAATCTACTATCACTGCTGTTCTCTGTGCTCACTGTCACTCGCTGAGATCCTGACAGTGTGTGTGTGTGACAGAAGTCCGCCTTCACTGTGGCTGTGAAATGTTCTAGTGATGGGCTTTCACTCTTTCTAATCAGTCACTATCAAAAGTATTTTGATAAATAGCTTTGTTCATGTATCCTTAGAAGTGGATTCTTGCTATGCCTGGTCCAAGCATCTCTAATTTTGACAGATATGAACCAACTGCCATCCATAGAGGTTGCCCCAACACACACAGAGGGTAGCAATCGGTTTTTTTTTTTTTTTTTTTTTTTTTTTGTTATTGTCTGTTTGGTTCACCAGGAGTCCTGTGGCTGATCCTGCCTGTGTCATTTTCAGAAAGCCTGAGTAGTGTAGAGAGACATATCTTAGCTCCTGAGATCACCAGGGAAAATACTGTGACTGGATCTCTGTAACACCACTGAAGTAAGTAATAGCTTCCATGTTGCTAGATCTGGTGTGTTATAGTTAACTTCAGCCACCAACTTGACACAGATCTAAAGTCACCTGGGGAAGAGGGAACCTCAACTGAAGGTTTGCTTTCATCAGATTGGCCTGTGGTCTTGCCCTACAGGCATCATTTTTAACTGCTAATTTATGTAGAAAGGACTATGATGGGCAGTGCTATTCCCAAGTAGATAGGACTGAGATATAAAAGAATGAACCAAAGGGAGCAAACCATAAACAGAGTTCATCCATGTTTTCAACCTCTGCTCTTGCTTTACAGCTTTTTATTTCTGATCACACTTCCCCAGTTGATAGACTCTAAACTCTAAGATGAAATACGTCCTTTCAAGCTGTTATTGGTCAGAGTATTTTTTATAACAGCAACAGAAACCAAACTTGAACACAGTGATGCCTCCAACTTTGACCTCACTGACTTTGGCCCTACTCAGCCCTGCTCACTGTACCTTTCTGCTTGGGGCTGTTGTCTTTAGCTGATAAACTTTGTCTTTGATAGTGTGGTCTCCTCTCCTCCTCATCTATGATGGTTTTCAGTGCCATGCATGGGGTGTTCTTGAAAATGCAGACCCTCAGGTCCCACTCCAAACAAGTTTATTTATAAAATCACAATTGCTTGAGGTGGAACCCAGGCATCAGCCTTTGCAAAGCTCTGCATATCTGTAATGCTCAAAGTGGGCAGAGAGCCGTTCATTAAGCAAGGGTCTTTGCAGGGTTCCATCCATGTCTTGCCATTACACCATCTCTCAATAAAGCTGCAGATATTTCCACAGCTGTAATTACCATCCACATACTCTATGTACTTTCATTATACCTCAGACCATTCCTGTGTGCCACACATCTGCATCTCAGCTCATTCTATGACTGACACCATAAAGTCCACAGTCCAAAAATTACCTACTATCCCACCAACCTGATACTTCTTTCATTATTCTATTTCAGTGACTGGTACTCTTATATCCAGTGGTACAGTTCTTCCTACCACATCCACCATCATCACAGCCACACAGCAGCTTCCTTTCCAGTTGACCTGTTCATGCTGCACTGTTTTGAGCCTCCAGCAGTTCTTTTAAACCTTGGGGTAAAGGCACCGGCCATCCTGCATGGTTTTCCTTAGCTGGGTTCTTCTGCTTCCCTATCTCAACCTCCACTTTTTTTTTTTTTTAGCATTTGTTTTCTCAGTCCATCATCTATCATGATTTTCTTCCCCAGCATGGATCTTATGAGGGTTTGAACCTGCTTCCATATTTTTTTTTCCATTCACATTCTAGTTAACTTTTTGTCTTGTTCTTATAGCTGCCAGCTCAACAGTTTCTTGCTAGAAACCTCCTTGACCTTCAAGACAGGACTAAGGCAGACCTCCCTCTTAAGATCTCCCAGTGGCTTATGATCGTTTGATTAATATTTCTGACTGTCTTTAGGCCATAAGCTATACAAAAGCCACAAAAATCAATCTCTTGTTTATATCATTTTTCTTCTTTCTTTCTTGCCATATTCCTGTATTAGTCAGGATTCTCTTAAGGAACAGAACTGACAGAATTGTGTGTGTGTGTGTGTGTGTGTGTGTGTGTGTGTGTGTGTGTGTGT
>NW_026596158.1:7811180-7847269 GCF_907164565.1 Psammomys obesus
GTGTGTGTGTGTGTGTGTGTGTGTGTGTGTGTGTGTGTGTGTGTGTGATTTATTAGATTAGTTACAGACTGTATTCCTGGTAATCCAACAATGCCTGTCTCATGATGGAGATGTCAGAAAGGCTGAGAATACAGTAATTATTCATTCCACGAGACTGGATATTTCAGGAGTTCCATTCTAATGCCAGAGTCCCAGAGGATTCCTGTAGAGCTTCTGGTCTTCAGTCTACACTGGAATTTCAAATAAGTTGTTTCTAATATTAGCAAAGAAATGCCACAGCAGCAGGACAGATGAACTTGCATGTGAGTATAAGGGCAAGAAAGCAAAGCAAAACAAAACAAAACAAACAACAACAACAAAAAACCAAACAAACCCCAAAACAAACAAATAAAAAAACAGTTTCCTTTTTTCACATCGTTTTAGCTACTAGAAAGTGTAGCTAAGATTTAGTATTGATCTTCTTGCTGCAAATAACCTGACCAAGAAAAATCTCTTTCAGGAGTGTCCAGAAGCTTGAGCTTTACTTGATTCCAGATGGAGTCAAGTTGACAACTAAGAGTTGTGCATTTTCCAAAGCCTTGTGCATTTTCTACCCCTCAGCATAGGTGAAAATACATGCTAATATCTAAATAAACTGCAAAAATATTTATATCTTGTTTTCTACTCAGAAAGTTAAACCTGAGAAATCAGTATTTGCCAGTAACCTCTCTATTTTTTAATTTGGACATTGAGTATACATTAAGGAACATACATTCTGGGTTGTACCTTCAGAGTGGTCTTCACGGGCAGTGTTATTTTTAGGAGGTGGAGCCTCAAAAAAGTCATTGGGGTTATTTGGAAGTTAGTTGGTGTGTGGGACTTTTTGCTAGCTATCACATGACCTTTAGAATTTTTGAGAGAAGATTGTTATAAAAGTAGCAAGCATATCCCCACCTGTTCTCTTTCTGCTCTACTCAAGGTGTGGTTGCTAGCCTGGTGTGGTGTCAACAAGCCTAAAATCCCAGCATTCAGAAGGTGGAGGGTGGATATATCTATGTGAGTTCAAGGTCAGCCTGGTCTACCAGCCTGATCTATGTGTTGATTTCCAAGCCATTCAGGGCTGAATAGTGAGATCTTGTCTCAAAACAAAACAAGACAAAACAAAAGGGAGAGAAAAACAAACAAACACCAAAAACAAAAGACAAAGCAATACCAACAAAAGATGTGGTTGCTTTCTTTCTCTACGCACACACTATTACCTGCCTTCCATCATGGGCCCTGAGCTAGAACTACACCATTTAGACTTTGAAATTCCAAAGTGTGAGCTAAATAAACCTCTTTACTTCCTAAGAAGCCCGTGTCAAGTGTTTCATTGCAGTGATGAAAAGAAGACTAAGTAAGTAGAGGAGTGTACACTGGCCCCCTATGGCCTTTAATTCAGAGGGAAGATGGCATCAGTAACATTATGCACCTGACCTCTGAAGGGGCATATCCTGTCACCATCCCCACTGAGCCAGCTGGCAGTTCCTGCAGAACAAGAGTTATCAATGAAAACCATTCACATTTAATAACTTCAACAGCACTCCATAAATACTCAAAAAATATGGGGAATTGTTTACAGTGGCCTCATCTCATAAGGGAAATTTACAAGACTATTAAAAATTATTAGACTTTTTCTATGATAGGGTAGCTTTCACTAGCAGCCCTGCATGACTTCATATCCAGGCTCTGCAGCATGTTTATTCTCAGGTTTTCAAAATACCGTATTTCTTCCACCATTAAATTTTATCTCAGGAGTGTTGTTTTAAAGCACCAATTTCCCGAGCTCTTCTGATCTTGTAATTCAGCTCCAGAATATGTTGCTTTGGGCAAATCCCTGGAGACCACACAGGTCCGGCCATGGCTGCAGGGACAGAAACCAAATGAGTAAGGCTTCTGGGAATTGCAGAGATATGAATGTATCTGTTACTGTGGTGCTCCTGCTGGCCAGCAATTAGCTGGGACTTCCTGGCAGAAGTAGAATGTTCTAACTGAGGGCAGGAAGAAGGAGGAAGCATGAGGGAGTGGCTCACAGTGTCTCTCCAGTTGCTTTGGAACACAGAGATGGTTGTGTCTATCTGTCTATAATGCTCACCCACATGTAAAGTATAAGCGTCAAGCCTTCCAAACTGCTGACCATGCCCATATCCCTCAGCATAGCCAACCATTATAAAGGGCAAATGGTGGGTCTTCTTCCTTGAGGATGATCCAGGACATCAGTCAAGGCTGTTCTGGTAGGAGAGAGCATCTTTGAGTGATGGGTACTGCTTTTGCTCCAGACTCCTTTTCAGGACAGAAGATGCCTGAGCATATCAGATGGAGGATGCCTGTAACATGCTGAAATGTGTCCAAAAAGTACTGGAGAATCTCTTAGTTATAAGATTAAACATCCACTTTGCTAACCCTTGCCAAAGTCTCCTTTGTTCTTTCTGTTTCTTAGACTCTGTCTTAGTTAGGGTTATTATTGTAGTGATGAAACACCATCACCAAAGCAAGTTGAGGACGAAAGGGTTTATTTGGATTACTCTTCCATTTCACTGTTCATTATCGAAAGAAGCCAGGGCAGAAACTCAAAAAGGTCAGGAACCTGGAGGCAGGAGCTGATGAAGAGGTCATGGGGAGTGTTGTTTACTGGCTTGTTTATCATGTGTTGCTCAGCCTTCTTTCTTATAGAAGCCAAAACTACCAGCCCAAAGTTGGCCCTACCCACAAAGGGCTGATCTTTCCCCATCAATCACTAATTAAGAAAATGTTCCACAGGCTTGCTTGAAGCCTGATCTTATGGAGACATTTTTTTAATTGAGGCTCCCTTCTCTCTGATGACTCTAGCTTGTGTCAAGTTAACATAAAATTAACCAGGACAGCCTTTGTCGTTTCCTCTGTCCAGAATGCCTTCAGCTTCTCAGTTCAGCTGCAAGAACTCAGTACTAAGGCCATCCCTAGCCGTTTAGAAGTGTACCTCCATTACTGGTTCACCTTTTCAGATGCGGAACAGTCCTCAGTTCCACATACCGTGAGTCTCCCTGATACTGTGAGTCTCTTCTAGCAGGTGAGGTAAACAGGAGGCAGCCTGCTGAGGGGAAACTCATAGATGTCTGTGTGAGCTGCTGTACTCTGTGTAATGCACTTCCTGTCGCCATAAGAGTTCTAGTGGCTGGGTTTCCTGTTTCCAGGAAAAGCTAGAAATCTTTTCTTATATTTAAATGTAGATATAGATCACAGTTGAAGTAAATTGTATAAGCCTGAGTTAGCCACTAAGGTTATGGGCTTCACTAAATTTTCCCCTAGGCACTTCTGATTGCCTAGAGCCTTTCCCCTGACTGGCTTCAGGGAGGGCCCAAAGTCAGCCCTTAAGATAGTTAATCTGTAACATGACAGGGTCTGGAACCAACTAAGAGATAGACCCCTGAGCACATCAGTGAGGGATTTTCTTGATTAGGTAACCTGAAATTGGAAGTTCTGCTTTAAATGTGGATGGTACCTTCTGGTGGTTGCCCAAATATAAGGAGGTCTGATGGAAGCGGTTTTGCCCTTTTCTTGTTTGTTTATGAGCTCATCTACTGCGCTGCTGCCATCCTTTATTAACATCAGAATCCAGCTCTCTTGGTCTTCCAACATGAGCAAAAAAACAGAGGCTCTCTAGGAATCCTCTGAGCTCTTAATGTGAGATCTGCAGAGTCCTCCAGTTTTGTGGACTATGCAGCTACTGGTCCTCAGCCTCTCCAGTGTGAGACAGTCATTTTTGAACTACCCAGAATATATTGTGTGTAAGCAAATGTAATAAATACCATTTTAATATATAATCATTCTATTGTATTTGTTCCCCTAAATACCCAGGAAAGAATGGGAGATGAATGCTGAGTGACAGCAGGGGAAAATCAACACAGATTCATCCTTCCTGTTCCATGGTATCAAGATGCTTTATGGAGCTTCCTAGGTTGACTGTAACACAGGTGAACAAAGCCAACAGCATCTGAGACACAAATGACATGGGCTTAACAAGGTAGAGAGTGGGCACCATATCTGCCTCTTGACACAGTATTCTGGGATGTTCATGATCCGCTACAGGAGACCTTTCTGGAGACAAGTTAGTGTTTGTACTGAGCCTGCTGAGAGATAGCGGAACCCTGGAAGATGCTTACCCTAAATTTCAAACCACAGCCTCTGCAGTCAGGTGTATCTTCAGGAAAGACTTACTATGTTTGTCGCCGCTCTGCCTCAGCTTGGCACTGGGCTTCAGAATACCTGATCTTGGGGACTGGATCTGTTCTTCTTTTTGTTAGATAAAAATTGTGAAGGACCATCGTCCCTGGTGCAGAAATTAGACAAGTGGTGTATAGAGAAGGGAGAGGTGCTTTTAGTCACTCTTAGCTTGATGAGGACTTACATCCTTCTTTCTGGCATGGACAGTGCCAGCATGCCTACACACTGCACCAAATGGGCTCTGAGGTGAATATAAGGAAGGGTGATTCTAAACAAAGCAGCTTTTCCACCTTGCTGCTTCTTCAGCACTCAGAGGTGGGAGAAGGATCAACACCCTTAATTGCCTTGTCTTTGAGCCAAACGTTCTCAGCCAAAATATTCTATGTTGGAGCTGGGTTTGCTATCAGTTGTGATGTGACCAGAAATCCAGAAAGGAGTGTTGTGTCAGGGATAGCAGGGGCATAGGACATGGTGTAAGTTGCCAGCTGGATTCAAGGACAGCTTCACAGACAGAAGCTTGGATGGAATGAAGGGAACTTTTTGACAATCTCTACAATGGTGTATATACCAAAAAGCTTGTAATGTCACATTGTGAATATATTGATGAACTCTCAGAATGATTTTGTTTGGCACCCTACATACTTTACATTATCTATCTATCTATCTATCTATCTATCTATCTATCTATCTATCTATCATCTTTATCTCTTTTCTGTCTCTCTCTCTCTGTATGAGGTAGCAGTTTCCTCCAAGATTAAAACTGTTAATTTTGTACTGAAGCTCTTTATGATACAGGAAGGCTGCCTGAGATTTCTAGCCAGAGTATCTTACTACCCTCACAACACTAGATAAGGGACAGTATGTAACAAAAGCTAGCCCCAGAGGTTTCTTCCTAGGAACATAGGCTCTCTAGTGGAAAGAGGCAAGGATGAATGAAATGCTTAGAGTTGACAAGTTGCCAGCCAACTCTGCCAGCATGGCTCCCTGGAGTAGCCTTTGCTCCTGTTTCTTACATGGCTATTCATCTGATGTTCCTTTGATTTGATGAGTTCTCTAATATCTCCCCATTAAACTCCACTTTAGCTTGAGTTAGCAATAGTTGATTTCTGTTGCTTGCAATTAAGGAATCTCTACTGATATAAAAATAACAACAGCAACAGGAAGATGCAGATGTTGCATTGAGGGCTAAGTGTCTTACAGATGTTACCTCATCCAGTGTTCACAGTGACAATCTGAAGTAGATGTGATTATCCCTGTTTTGTACCATGGGCTGTTCAGAGTCATAAACATCCCAGACCAAATTATTTTTTTAAACCCTAGTTTTGTGTTCCCATTGACACTTTTTGGGTTAGTCCAGATTCTTATAGAAACAGGACTAGGAGTTATATGCTGTACATATATACATATATGGATTATGTATATATTTTCAAGAGGATATATATATATGAAATATGTATATGTATATATATACATATATATATATATATATATATGCATTGGCTTATATAACCATTGGCTCATTCTTGTTATATAAAGCTGAGAAATCCCATAGTAAGCCATTTGCAAGCTAGAGAACCAAGAGAGATATGGTATAATTCAGTAAGAGTCTGGAAGCCTGAGAACCAGGGGAATCAGTGATATAATGCCTGGTATGAAAAATCAAAGAACTGGGGACAAAAATGAACCCTGGTGTAAGGCCTAAGGCTCCGAAGACCAGGATGCTGTTGTTCTGGGCAGAGGAAGATTGAAGTCCTAGCTTAAGAGAGATAGAATTCATCCTCTCTCATTTTTTTTAATCTAGGTCCTCAATAGGGTATACTGTATACTACAGTATACAGTATACAGTATACAGTATACAGTATACAGGCTGTATACTACACAGCCTATATTGGTCAGAATAGAAGTCTTTTACTCACTCCACCCATTTACATGTTAATATCTTCAGAGAATGTTGTAGTTTAGATGTTAAATATCCCCACACACCACCACCAGACTCTGGTCTCAATGTTTGGTCCCCAGTTTGCCAGTACTGTTTTAGAAGGTTGTAGAAACTTTGAGACTGAGGTATAGTTATCAGAAATGGGTTCCAGAAGTGAGCTTTGGGTGGTTACCTGCTTCTGATTCTGACCTGAGCTCACTGCTTCCTGATCTGAGAAGATGTGAGGAGTCTCAGCCACAGGCTCCCAGCATCATGCCTTCTCTATGACAATACTCTACATCCACACACTTTAAGCTTCCCAAGTTGCTTCTGCCATCATCGCTCCACACAGAAATTGTGTTTTATTGGCTATCTGGTCACCTCTTAGACAGGTAAGCTGATGCACAGAGTCAATCAGTCCACTCTCTACTGGGATTCTACCTCTTTATGATCTTGTTAGGGAGATTTCTGATTTACTGAGGGTTGCCAGCTCAAGGCAAAGGAACTTACAAGTTATCAGCACTAACAGCCCTAGAATCTTAGAATAAAGGGCCAGGTGATTTGAATTGCTCCTTGAGAGGAGTTTCATTCTTCTCCAGCATCAGTAGTTCATGAGTCAAGACATAATTAAAAGAGAGAAACAGATTCTCAGCAGGAGTAGCCAGAGAACTGGCTGCAGAGAATTAACTAAAGGCTAGAGAATGAGCAGAGACTGTGCTCTTGATGGGATGAAACAAGAACTTGGGATGTGTGCATAAAGAAAGAAGTTCAAGAGTTGGTGGAGCTGTGGTTCTTTGGAATGCCTGTCAGGGCTGGCCTTGAGTGGCATGTGAATGAAGCTGCTTCAGGTGTTTTAGACCCAGACAAGGACTGTTCCAGTTCAAACAGCAAACCCTAATGCCTACAGAAGCCAGGTACAGAATGAATGGGTCAGGCATAATGCATGAGGCCTGTGCTACAGTGACAATCATTGGCCATCTCAAGGGAATGCCTGGACTCACTGCTGAAATGGAAAATCCTCAGACAGTTGTTGGTAGAATTGATTTGGAGGCAAGAGACCCTTTCAAATAAAATGTGGAGGGAACATTTTATGTACCATATTCTTTCTCTGTCTCTTTCTCTCTGTGTGTGTCTGTCTTTCTGCCTCTGTCTCTCTCTGTGTAGCTCTCTCTGTCTCCATCTCTCTTCCTTAGATTGTAACTCAGGCTGGCTTCATGAGTTCTAGGGTTACTGGCATATACCACTAGGCCTTGGCTGTTCCCCAGTTAGCTTAGACATACTTAGGAAGGGGCCTGATGCATACTTGTAAAGAGGGGATTTTTCCCACTTACATTTCTCTTCTCTTTTAACTGAGTGTTGTTTCCTCTTAAAGTCTGAATCTCTTCTTTCTTCCGTATTACATTATCTTAGACTATATCAGGTATAGATAGTGAAGCAAGGCTCTGTGAGGCTGGACACAGGAAGTTAGTAGGTGTCATGAGGGAGAAATGAGAGCATAAATACAAGTAGTTCATGCTGTGTGTGTGTGTGTGTGTGTGTGTGTGTGTGTGTGTGTGTGTGTGTATGCAAAATCCAGCGAACAACCTTGGGTGTTATTTCTCAGGGAGCTGTCTACCTTGTTTCTGACACAGGGTTTCTTAATGAACTCGGAACTCACCTCTTTAGCTAGTCGAGCTGACCAGTGATTCCCAGGGATCTGACTGTCTCCTGCTCCACAGTTCTTGGATTTCAGGTATGCCACCACTATGCCCAGCTATTTGACTCCAGCTCCTAGAAGTCAAACTAAAGTTCTTGTGTTTGTAAGCCAAGTGCTTTCCTGACTGAGCTAACCCAACTTTACTGTGATACAGGGCCTGTTCTATACACAGAATATGCTGTTTATCCATGAGATTACTGTGGCTTAGGGTGCCTAGGCTCTCACCAACAATTCTGGCTTCTTATGTGAGCCCCAGGGATTGTTTTCCCCTTTGGACAAAATATATTTCCCTACAGACTAAAGCCTGCCCGATGATATTTGTATCTCAGAGTTGGCTGGTGACCCCAAAAGATGACACTCTACTTTAATTCCTGAGGCCCTACTAAAATCTTCACAAAAAGTTCCCAATTATTTTGTGTGAGTTATATTAAATCGGAGATTCTCATCTAATTGTTAGTTTATGTAAATTTCTTTAGGAGCGACTTCATGTAAATAATTTTATTTAAATTATTGCTTAGTCTACTCATAGTGCTATAATAGTTTACTACAGACTGGGTAAATAAATACTTACAAAGAATAAAATTTTATTTCTTATAGTTTTGGAAGGTGGAAAGTCCAAGTTTGAATGGTCTAAATGGGACAAAGGTCTTACTGATGAATCATCCATGGCAGTGATAGAAGGGTAGTGTGTTGTGTGTTAGTATGTGTGTTGTATATTCATATGTGTGTGTACATGCTTGCATACATGTACATGTACGCAAGGATGGGGCTAAGCCATCTTGTTACAGATTAAATGCAGCATGGACTCATGTGTTTGAATATGCGGTCCCAGGCTGGTCATGCTGTTCTGGGGGATCGAGGAGGTGGTGCCAGAGGAAGTAGATTATTGGAAACTTTGGGAGGTTAGAACCAGTCCTAATTTCAGCTCTGTTCTCTGCTTCCTGTTTTAACCATTATGTGTGAAACCACTGTCTCATGTTCCTGCCACAATAGTCTGAAACTTCTTAAACTGTAAGCCAGTGAGATTACATATAATTCTTCTGTCAGGAACCTACTTCCACAATAAGAGCACTAATTCTTTCATGAAATCATAGTTACCAATATCTTTTGACTTCTTAAGGGTCTCTCCTTTTGACATTGTTGGGGATTAAGTTCACAACACAAACTCCAGGAGAGTTTTCAAACAGTAGCAGTAACTCTCAACTCTCTGAAGGGAAACAGTCATTAGGCAGTCTAGGCTCTTGTTACTTCACTGCTGTTGCCATATTCTTCCAACCCCTCCCAAAGTTCATTGCTCTTAGGCAAGGGTGGTGAATGGCACCATCATAGTGAACACAGATTCCAGTATGTGGCTTCCTGTACCTGTCTGCTCAGTTACAGGAGGGCGAGCATAGAACTCCAGGAAGCTTGCCAATTCAGACTGGCAGTGAGTTGCCAAAACTCCAGTAGAGAAGAATGAATGGAAGATCATGCTTTATTTCCCATTCCCTCACTTGAGCATAAGTTTGTGTGTGTGTGGGGGGGGAGGGGTGTGTCAGTGATTACTGTGATGCTTTCCAAAGCCAGAAGGCATCATTTGGGATGGAAACAGGCCAGGGTATATAGAGTTAGTTCATTAGTTACAGATACTATATTACAGTACCACAAGGGGCAGCTTAGTAACAACACATTTTTCTCTCACAGTACTGTAGAGTGGATGTCCAAGATCAGGTTGGTCATGTTCTGGGGAAAAAGCCTTTTTTAGATTTCAGGGTGTTGATCCCATGTGTCACATTGCAGAAAGCCTGTGTGGTAGTTCTGCTGAGGACACTAATCCTACTTGAGAAGTCTCACACCTTGACCAGCTAGTTGTAGCAGATTAGCCTCTCCCTGGGAACCAGCATCTTAACATGTGGTGTTTGTGAGGGATAGGGACATTTGCACAAAGGTCAGAAAGAACAAACACTTTGTTTAAAAAGGCAAGTGCCCGGTTGGAGAAACAGCTCAACATTTAAGAATACCTGCTGCTTTTGTAGATGATCTGGCTTCAGTTCCCTACACCCACGTTAGGTAGCTCAAAACTTCCTGTAACTCCAGTTCTAGGGAATATGATGCCATTTACTGCACGCATATGATTGACATAAACCCCCATAGAGCACACATACGAAAACACTAGTAGTGACAAACACCACAGGGCTCTGTGTTCAGCTCTTCTGCATCTTTTCAAGAGAAATGTCTTGATTTTTCAGTGAAATTTTTGTTCTTTTTAAATGTTGCTAAAAACTTAAATTTAAAATATATTGTGGTGCCCTTGCAGGCTAGATTTGAACTCTGGGCCACACATGACATGGAATCTGGGCCAGCATGCTAAGCTCTGTGAGCTCCCTGCATTACTAGAGGAATATGATCCAAGGTGAAAGAACTTTTATAATGTACTTTTAAATCCAATAAGAATGTCATTGAGCTTATTCTAAATATTAACTGTACAGTATGAGAGATATTGAAATATTTTATAGGTAGTTTTAGTGGCCATGGTTAGAGTCTTTAGCTTGAAAGATTAGAAAGCTTCTGGAAGGATACTGGAACTATTAAGCTATAGAATACCTTCAGCTATTTTTGAACTCTAATTTGATGCTGTTAAAGTTCAGAAAAGGCCCTGGTTTCCATCACAAGAAAAACAGCCTGAATGGTTGTGCAGGATGTCCTTGTGCCTGACTTCAATTGCTCCTGATGAGTGTCCCAAGGAGGCACAGTTCTGAAGGATGCTGGGAGGAAAGGGGAAAAGGGCAGCTGACTAGTTAGCATGCACTTTAAAGAGCGGCTCATGAGTTTGTCACACGGTCAGACATGTGTTATAACCCTCTAAATGGCAAGGTTTTCTTGAACTTCTGTATCCTGCTGAGTTCTTAGAACAGTGCTGCAAACAAGAAATGGGAGAGGAAGAATGGGCACAAACCTCTGTTAATGATTTCGATCTGATATTGCTAAATGGCATTATTTAGGATGGGCTGCAGGTAAAACAAACCATGAGATAAGGATAGAAGGCTTTCTGGGGGAATTGGGCAGGAGCCGGAAGGTAAAGGCAAGAAGGGAGACATTAAAACAGCAGTTCTCAGATCTGAGCCAGGGAATTCTCTATGAAACAAAAGAGAAGCTTTGAGCAGAACACACAGACACACAAATAGGAAAACTCCACCTTATCTTTAAAGTCCCCACTCAAAGATAGTCTCAGCTGACATTTCAGCATGTGGTCTTCTAATGTTTTATGTGACGCCTAAGCAGAAGGATAACCTACTTTACATCTCTCAATTGATCTCACTCCTCTCAGCAACTGAACAATTCCACACTATGATATATTTATGTCATTCTGACCTTAGAGTGTTCCCTGCCTTATGACAAAATCAGGCTTTTCTCTCTTGGTGGAAGAATGGGTTACATCTAGTTTTCACCACCAGCTGCAGTTTTTCTCTAGCGTGCTACCCTCTCCCTCCTGCTGATTCTTGATTGTGTCTTCATACTGCATTTCCAGAGGTGGAACTTCAAGGGTATGGGCTTATGGCTGCCGGTGCATTGGTCCTGGCTCTACACATTGTCCCTGTTATCATCCCTATGCCCATGACATCACATGGCTTCTCTGTGTCAAACATGTCCAAATGTCTTTTGTAGCTGGACTTCAGGTCTCTCTAGCCAGCCATCTCCAGTAGACATTGTCCCTCAGTCTCTTCTGGGTAGAATCTCTTAAAGCAATGCTAAAAGTCTCCCAACCAACTCAGCATCTTGAATAATTACTATTTGCCCAAGGGCAGAGTGAAGTTTACCAGCATCTCCTCCACCCCTGCTTTCATAGCCAGCAGGTCAGTTAACTAGAGGACTGTTCCCCAGGAAGTGTTTTAGCATGTGTTTTTGTGTGCTTGTATGTTGATCTGTATTTGGCGGTGAGAGGCAAAACTTAGGGGCCATTCCTCAGGTGCCATACACCTTTCTTTTTGAGACAGATAGACCAGATTGGCTGGACAGTGAGCCCCAGGGCTCTACCTATTTCCATCTCGCTCCTGTAGAGATTAGAAGTGCCCACCACCATGCCTGGCCTTTTGAGTTCTGGGTATTGAACTCAGCTCTTCATGCATGCATGGCAAGCCCTTTATCAAGTGAGCTATCTCTTGGCCCTAAACTGAGCACTCTTGTTAGACAGAGCCAATTAAATAAACACATTCAAACAAATGCAATGAATTATAATGGCTTCTGTATCCAGAGGATTCACACCTCAGAAGAAGATTCAGGCCATAATTATACCAGAAGGAAAAAAAAAAAGTGAGCTATTACACTAATCATGGCATTTGGTACATAGACATTTTTGACATAAAGAGCCACCTGGTATCCTCACAGTGAATCACTGCCTCCCTTGCATTCAAGCCTGATTCTTCCTAGTCCATGGGCCTCTGCTCTGCCAGCTGGAAACCCTCCTCAACAGGAGCTGGATCCCCACTTTGTATCCCAGGTCTGGATCAGGTCCTCTGTAAACTGAGAACTCAGGAGGTACACAGGGAAATTGAGAACATATTGAGGCCAAGCCCACATTGTGCTGGGGGCCTAGCCAAGAGGAGAGTCAGGTTCCAGATTCCAGTAATTTAGGGGATTGCTCATGTAAGGAAGCCCCGGCTGCTGGCAAGCAGACAGCTGTAGCTTCTGGCATCTGATGCTTTTGCAGCCACATGCAATTTCTTCCATCTTTACTACATTCTGAACAAAGTCAGTACAGAGCTTCTGCATGCATATCGAGTCCCTTCTCTTGCCAGGTAAAGGTGTATATAAGTGACTGGTTATCCTTTAACAGAAGACATACATCCAGGTATGTTTAACCATCTATTGCTATGAAACCAGCTGTCACATACTTGGGAAAACACAAAAATATGCTACCTCATAGCAGCTATTGGGCCAAGAATCCAGACAGGCTTTATCTAGATCTTTATAGTCATCTTAAACAAAGTTGTCATCAAAGTGTCAGGCATCACTGGGGAAGGTGTTAGACTGATACTGCAGAGGTGTTAGACTGATATTTCTAGACAGTTGATGGTCAGAGACCATCCTCATTGCTGTCTCAGACATGGGCTTCTCCAGTTATGTCTCTAGTGCATTTAAGTCAAGAAGGAAAACAATGTAGCAGCAAAATGGAAGCCCCACTTTGTGCAATTATTGCAAAGTGAGATCATGCTGTTTTTACATAGACTAGGTTCATGCATTCAAGGAGAGAGGCTTATGCAATGGGTTGAAGACCAGGATGATCACTGTCGATCCTTTCAGTGGCCATTGCCATAGGTGGGTGGTTATTGGTGCTTTCAGGTGCCCAATCTGAGCAGCTCTGCACCCTGCAGAGCTGTGCTCCACTGTAGGCAACTGTAATCTGATTATTTCCCTGCTTCTGGTAACAGGTTACCCTGGGTGATTCTTGAGCTCTAGTGGTAAGGCATGCCTCTTCTGCTCTCTCCAGGACAGGTCTGATGATTCAGGTACTAAATTCACTTGGGATGGATGAGTAAATGGGAGGGGGTGTGGAATCAAAACAGTCATGGCCATTGCCTGCCTGCATGCCTTGCTATGTAAGAACAGGAACAAAATATAAAACTTCCAAGATGTCCTCTGGGCTGTAGCCTGTGCAAAGAGCATCTCCTTCAGGAAAACTGGTTTTATCAACCCAGCTCTCTCTGGATAGTCTCTGGGTCACTTATTTAGGCTTTACTTGTGTTGACAGTGCTCACAGCCTTTGCTTTCCTTTTTAAATACCTACCTAGCCATGCTATCAGATGCCTCAAGCCCACAATAAGCTATGTCACATACCAAGCCCCAATCCTGTCATGCAATATTCTGTCCCATATTCTGATTGAGACTCTTGAAATCTAGATTTTTATGTACAACTTTTCCATTTAGAAATGTGTGTTGCCCAAAGAAAACACTGTGATTGTAAGGTTGGTTATCCTTACACTGTGGGGCAACAATGTGTAAATCCAAAATTTCCAAGTGTTTGCCTTATCCTGTTTCTGGGATTGGACCAAATGCACCATTATTTTGTTGTTTTGTCCACGATGGTTTTTTCTGTGACAGTACATCCTTTGCAGTGACTGAACAAAAGGTACTTAGAAAATGGCTGCTGGTTTGATATGTTCTTTGAATAGTGATGGCATGGGGGTGCTCATCAAATCTGAAATCCTACAGAAGAGTGGCTGCTGCCTTAGTCAGTGCCATCTGAAATAAGCATTTGTGGAGATACCTCTTCAGGTTGTGAGTGGAGGTAAGTGGTCTTCAACACACCTGGAAAGTTGTACCCAACCTTCATTCCAGTGAATAGAGCAATACAAAGTTGTTTTCTGAAGTGCCCAAGGAGCAGCACAAAAACATTACCAAAGGGTTTATTTATGTCCATATAAAAAGAATCAAAATGTGTTTGGAGAATTTCGAATTCAAAATGAGTTAAAAATAGTGCCAGGGGACAAAGCCAGCTCTGAAAATCCATTAGCAGCTGATCCACGTTAATGACCTACAGGGAGCCTGACTGCCAGCAGCAGGCAGTGAAAGTTGGGAGTCGCCAAAAGCCATGGCTCAATCCCTCTGCACCACACCACTTGGATGCAGGAGAATGTGACCAGGACACTGCCATTTCCAGGATTGAATAGCAAAGGGCTCAGCCTGAGGGAGGGAGAGGTTTGTACACAGTGTCCAGTCTGAAACATCCCTTTGGGGTGAGTTGGCTCTGGGCATATGAGCAGCAGGTGGGGACATTTTGCCTTGCTTCCTGACAGTAGGGGTAATTTTATTCTAGTGTGAGAAGCCAAAACTAGAGGTTAAGGAAGAGTTTCAACTCAGGTTTGAGTCCTAATGGGGGCTTACCTACATCGATGTTACCCAGTCGATGTTAGGGGAAGAAAGCAGTGTCATAATTTGCATGAAGTATCCATGCAAAAGGCTCATTCAAGATTTGGCTTGCCAGATAGTAGAGTTTTCGGGGAAGTGACAAGACCACTAGAGCTCTGACTTGGTCGGTTGATTAATCTGTGGATGGATTCAGAATTTGATGCCGTTATTGTACTGGCAGATAGGAGGCAGAATGTCACAGAGGTCATGTCCTTGGAGCTGTATCTTTCGTCAGGTCTCTATGTTTCTGGCCCACCATGAGAAGAACAGCTTTGCTTCCAACTCCATGCTGTGAGCTTCAGCTCAGGCCAAATGACATGGGCTGAAATCTCTGAAACCCGGAGCAGAAATAAGCCCCCTTCTCCCTTAAATAACAAAGTATTTTGTCACTGTGATAAAATCGAAGAAACACAAGCCTTCTTTGTATTTTTCATCAGCTATGGGCCAATACTTTAGTATAATATAATAGAGCTTGAATTATTTAAAAAAAAAAAGCCTGTGAAAATGTAAAAAGCCATGAAAAAGACAAATCCCTGGTATTTTACTATTAGATTGTACACTCATAGTCTGTGACTGGTCAAATTACACTCCAGGTTATAAGCTCCCTGCCCCCACAGTTCAGTATTTCATCAGGATCACATGCAACAGCATCAAAGCAGAGGCCTGCCATGCGCCCGGGGTTTCGTATTCCTGTGCCATGGATTTGCTTTCCTCTCTGTAGGGAACTCTCCCTTCTGCTCCAATCTCCTTCCATACAGTATCCCCTGAGCACCCTTGCAGGCCAGCCTTTCAGGAGTCTGGGAGAGTTTCGTTTCCCAGAAGTAGGATTGAGCTGTGTAAATCTGGGCAGTCAAACTTACTCTATCCATAAGGTTAGGGTGTGTACACAGACAACTGTGATAGCTAATGTCCATGGGGCATATCGGTTTGCCTGGACTGGGCTGAGTACATCTCACAGATAACATCTTCAGGTGTCCACAGTGTCTTTCTGGAGCATCTACAGTTTATAGAAGAATCGGAGTCTAAGTGCCTTGCCCAGGACGGAGACACTGTATGGGAACAGAGACACAAGAAAGACAAGACTGGAGCATGGTTGCTAATGGCTCCTTGCCAATTCACTCCCAGGGCCACAGCAGTTCCTGGCAAGCCTGCCACATGCCAGACCCTCCGCCCCTGCTTTCCTACTTGTTCTGTCCTTACCTTCTCCTTCCAAATGAAACATTAATATTCATAAGACCAAATTAATATTTGCCCCATGTAAATGTGCTTGTGTTGTATAAGATGTGAATAATTCATGTGTGTAGAGGTGTTGTCCCAGGTGTTTGGGCCTGGAGGACTGTTCATCACCTTGGCTGTGATGCTGTGCCCCATGACTAAGTAGCCCTGACACCCTCTGAGCTGAGAAACAACTGTCTGCACCACTGTGGCTGCCAGCGAGGGACAAAGATGAAAGATTCTGGGCAATAGGCAGAAGACAGAAAAAGAGAGCCCCCTTTAGTACTAAGATTCTTAAGGGCTGGACTAGAACACTAGAGTTGTATAACCACATTTCACTGCAATGGCTTCCCTTGGGGCCACACTTCTGTTATTCCGGAGAGTCCATGTAGTCTTCTTCTAGGTCAGATTCATGTCCAGTCCTCTAAGAAGCCCAGAATTTCAGCCACACCCTCCCTCCCTCTATCCCTTTCTCTGCCCCTCCTTCTCTCCCTCCCTCACTCCCTCCCATCCTTTTTCCCTTCCTCTCTCTTTCCCTCTGTGTATGTTTGTGTGTCTGTGTCTCTCCTTAATCTTTCTCTGTTTATTTTTTCTCTTTCTTTTCATTAGTTTGTCTACATTTCCATTTTCTGACTATCTTTAATTTCCTCCATCTTACTTGGCCAGAATCGTTTCTTAGTGTCACAGTTTTTTTTTTTTTCTATTGCAGTTTCTCTAACATCTCTGTGTATCTCTTTGCATTTTCCCTACCACTTTCCCATTCTATTCACATCCTCTTCACTAAAGGTCTCTGACTGCTACTCTTTTCCTTTTGGCCTCATCATTATTGATTCAAGTCTAATAACTTTGACCATGTCAAGTCTTTCCCTCAGATGTGTCCAAGACATTTTTCTAACTATGTATTTTTTTTTTTTTTTTGGAAATGTTCTGGGATGGAGAACCCAGGATTTGGAGAGAGAGAGATATAAGCCAAGTATACAAGAAAAGAAGAAAAGTGCTATTTTGGAGCTGGACAGCATAATGGGTAAGCAGGGCTTAACTGCTGTGGCCCTAGGGCTTAGCAGCCAGCCAGGTCTGTCAAATTGCAGAAACTCAGCTGGTTTTGGAGGTGAGATGCTGACCATGTATATCTGAAATGTTAGCTGATCCCAGGGACAGGAAACAGAATTACCTATTACAAGCCCTTGTTGTATGAAGATAACACTGAAGGTCCAATCCACAGTGAGAGAGGAAAGTTAACGCTCCCATGACATGGTTTTAGTTGATATGCTGGCTAAATTTGTATCAACTTGACTCAAGCTGGAGTCATCTGAGAGGGAGGAACCCCAAGTGAGAAACTGCCTCTATAAGATTAGGGTGTAGACATGCTTGTAGGACATTTTCTTAATTAGTGATAGGGGAGGGTTACAGCCCAGTGTGAGTGGGTGCTATAAGAAAGCATAGTAAGAAAGCCCTGGGGAGCAAACTAGTAAACAGAACTCCTCTATGATCTCTATGCCAGCTCCTGCCTCCAGTTCCTGTCCTGTTTTGAGTTCCTGTCCTGACTTCCTTTGATGATGAATGGTGATATGGAATCATAAGGCAAATAAACAGCCTTTCCCTCAGCTTGCTTTTAGTGATGGCATTTCATCACAGCAATAGTAACCATCACTGAGACAGTTGACATCCCTAGCTACTTCTGCATCCATTTTGAAACCACAGCAGCCTTCCACCTTGATGCTCAGTGTCTTCACACATAGGACCCTTTCACTGCTTTTGTTTCCACACCCTGATGTGTCTCCAGTCCTCTCTCTTAACCCATGGAATACTTGAAGGCCTCTTAGGTCCTATCTCTATCACAAAGCCTTCCCCAGCCACTTCAAGATGATCTCAGTGTTCTGTTTGTGAATTATCACTCACTATAGCCACTACTCAAATTTCTCCTTCAGCTACTTTTCTTCAATGAATCTTTGTCTGTGTTATCTAGCTCTTTTAATTTTTGTCATGCACTAGCATGATAGTATCACTGTCTTGGAGATACTGCCCCAGCGGCCAAAGTGCCAGCTGAACTCTGGGGAGTAGAGCACAGGTAGAGTGTGAGAGTTGTCCTGTCATCCCCGTAGCGTACTATAACTCAGCATGGAGCTGACCCATGTAGAGCATTCTTGTTACTCCTCTTCATTCTGAAAGCCTAGCATCCACTCTCCATTTCAGTTAAATTTCTCAAATGAAATGGTCCATGTTTTCTAACCCTTGTGTTTGCATTGCTTGGGTTATCATTGCTGTGATGACCAAAAGCAACTTTTAGAGAAAAGGGTTTATTTTACTTACATTTTGACATCACTATTCATCACCCAAGGCAATGAGGGCAAAAACTAAAAAAAAATGACAGGAGCTTGGAAGCAGAAGTTTATGCAGAGGCTATGGATGTACTTACTGCTTGCTCCTCTTGACTTGCTCAGTCTGCTTTTTTATAGACTCCAGGACCTTCAAAAGAGGGATATCCCCACCCACAATGGTCTGAGCAGAAAATACCCTGCAGCTTGCCTACAGCCTGATATTATGGGGGCGTTTTCTCAACTGAGATTCCCTCCTTTCAGATAACTCTAGTTTATGTCAACTTGACATAAAAACCACCCTTTTGTCTTAGTTCTGTCACCTGATGAGTTTGTAGAGCTTTTAGAAAGCATTACACTTCACTGGAAGTTGAGGTACCTATGTTGGTACCATTAGCCCTTTAGTAGAGGCTGCAATAGAATTTGATAGATAACTTCCTCCCTACTCCAGAAGAGAATCCATCAAAGAGAGCCAGGAAGTTCAGGGACATATCCTTTCCAAGTCAACTATGTTCTCTCCTAATCTGCTTGATTTGAATCCTCCAGGAATTCTTCTTGCTGTGTAATCCTTGGTCTTGGGCCATATGTTGGAAGGATGCTGAGCCTCATTCTAACATCAACATCAGCATTCCCTGCTTATACATACTAAGATAGTCTCCAGGAGTCAGTGACTGCAGGAAATGTGCAGCAAACCCAGCAGAGTTCTTATCATTTGATTTGTCTTGCTTTTTAGTTCTCTGTCAAACTCACAAAGAATTTATAAAAAGAAATAAAGCCTTGGGATGATTGTGTAGGAGGTTCTATTCTTTTAAAGTCTTGAAACTGTGGAATGAATTATATCTTAAAATGTTTATATTTACAATTTGAAATGAGAAAAACAGATGCTATAAATCTACTGTTTCACTGGAGTAGAATATCATCCTATGTTCCTCCACTAGATTCAGCCCTGTCATAGTTTGCTTTCGCTATCAACACAGCAGGGAAGAAATAATCTCAAGTAAAGAACTGTTTCTATCAGATTGACATATGGACACATATGTGGGGGCATTTTCTTAATTGCTAGTTAATGGAGGAAGACTCAACCCACTGAGGTCTGTGAGCATAGCAGAATATTGTTAATAGTGTCAGGGGTTGGCTCTCTCCCATGGGGTAGGTCTCACGTTGGATTAGGCATTCTTTCGCCATTCCTTCAGTCTCTGCTCTATCTTTATCCCTGTGCAGTTTGTAGGCAGGGTAAATTTGGGATCAAAGTTGTTGTTGTTGTTGTGTGTGTTTCCATCCCTCTACTAGAATTCCTGTCTAGTTAAATGTCCTTTTTGGTCTCCATGATCCCTGCTACTAGGAGTCTCAGCTAGAGTCACCCCTTATCTTCCCAGAAGGCTACCCTGTCTTAGGTCTCCAGATCATCATAGAGAAGCCCCTCCCCATGGTTTCTCCTTTCTTTGTAGGCCCCTCTGTCCTCTCACTCCCATCCCCACCCATTCATCCTTGGTCTGATCTTCACCCTCATTTCTCTCTGTGCTCCCTCTCCTACCTACTTCCCTGTCTTTAACATCTTCCATTTTCTATTCTATTTCCCCTTCTAGTGATATTTAAGCACTCTTTCAAGGGTACTCCTTGTTACTTATTTTCTTTGGGCCTATGAATTATAATATGTCTATCCTGTACTGTATGGTTAAAATTTACTTATAAGTGAGTACAAAGTGTGTCTTTCTGGGTCTCAATTAACCTAATTCAAGATGATCTTTTCTAGTTTCATCCATTTGCCTGCAGATGTCATGATTTCCTTGTTTTTGATAGCAGAGTAGTATTTCATTGTGCAAATGTGCCACAGTTTCTTTACCATTCTTCAGTTGAGGAACGTCTAAATTGTTTCCAGATTCTGGCATTTACGAGTAAAGCTGCTATGAACATAGTTGAGCTTATGTCCTTGTTGTGTGGTAGAGCATCTTTTGGGTATATACCCAGGAGTTGTATAGCTGGGTCTTGAGGTAGAACTATTTGCAATTTTCTGAGAAAGTGCCAGGCTGATTTTCAAAGTGGTTGTACAAGTTTGCACTCCTACCAGCAATTAAGGAATGCTCTCCTTTCTCCACATCCTCGCCAGCTGTGCTGTCTGTTAAGTTTTTGATCTCAGCCATTCTGACTATTGTAAGATGGAATCTCAGAGTTGTTTTGATTTGCAATTCCCTGATGACTAAGGAAGTTGAACATTTCTTTAAGTGCTTCTCAGACATTCAAAATTTCTCTGTTGAGAATTCTCTGTTTAACTCTGTGCCTCATTTTTAATTGGATTATTTGGTTTGCTGGTGTTTAATTTCTTGATTCTTCATATATTTTGGATATTAGCGCTTTGTCAGATATAGCATTGATGAAGACCTTTTCCTAATCTGTAGGCTGCCATTTTGTTCTATTGACAGTGTCCTTTGCTTTACAGAATCTTTTCAGTGTCAAGAGATCCCATTTATTAATAATTGATCTTAGTGTCTGAGCTGTTGGTGTTCTGTTCAGGAAGTTGTCTTCTGTGTCAATGAGTTCAAGGCTCTTCCCTGATTTCTTTTCTAGTACATTTAGTATATCTGGTTTTATGTAGACATCCTTGATCCACTTAGACTGTACTTTTGTGCAGGTTGATAAATATGAATCTATTTGCATTTTTCTACGTGTAAACACTATTTGTTGAAGATGTATGTATTTTTGCTTTTTGTCAAAAAACAGGTGGTCATAAGTGTGTGGGTTTAATTGTGGGTCTTTGATTCAATTCCATTGATGAACCAAGCTATTTCTATGCCAGTACCAAGCAGTTTTTATTACTATTGCTTTGTAGTATAGCTTGAAGTCAGGGATGGAGATCCCTCCAGAAGTTCTTCTATTATATGGGATTGTTTTCACTATTCTGAGTTTTTTTTCATATAAAGTTTAGAATTGTTCTTTCAAAGTTATGTTGGAATTTGAAGGGGATTGCTTTGAGTCTGTAGATTGCTTTGTGTAGGATGGCTATTTTTACTTACCAATCCATTAGTGTGGGAGATTTTTCCATCTCCTGATACTTTTTCAATTTCTTTCTTCAGAGACTTGAAATTCTTGTCATACAGGTCTTTGTCATGCTTTGTAGGAGTTACATGAAGATATTTTATATTATTTTTGGCTATTGTGAAGGGTGTAGTTTCTCTAATTCCTTTCTCAGCCCCCTTTCCTTTGCATATTGGAAGGCTACTGATTTTTTTTTAATTAATCTTGTATCCAGCCACTTTGTTGAAGTTGTTTACCAGCTGCAAGAGTTCTCTGGTGGAATTTTTTTGGGTCGCTTATGTATGCTATCTTATCATCTGCAAATAGCAATACTTTGACTTCTTTCTTTCCAATTTTTTTATCCCTTTGATCTCTTATTTGTATCATTGTTTTAGTAGGACTTCAAGTACTATATTGAAGAGATACAGAGAGAGTGGCAGCCTTGTCTTGCCCCTGATTTCAATGGAGTTGCTCTAAGTTTCTCTCCATTTATTTTGATATTAGATAAAGGCTTGCTGTATATTGCCTTTATTGTGTTTAAATATGATCCTTTTATTCCAAGACTTTTAACGTAAAGGAGTGCTAGATTTTTGTCAAATTGTTTTTCAGCATCTAATGAGATGCGATTTTTTTTCTTGATTTGTTTATATGGTAGGTTATATTGATGGATTTTCATAAATTGAACTATCTCTGCATCACTGGGATAGGGCTGCTTGATAATGCTGGATAATATTTTTGAAGTGTTTTGGACTCAGTTTACAGTATTTTATTCAGTGTTTTTGCATCAATGTTCATAAGGGACATTGATCTGGAATTCTTTCTTTGTTGGGTCTTTATGTAGCTTAGGAATCAGGGTGACTGTAGCCTCATAGAATGAGTCTGGTAATATTTCTATTGTGTGGAACAGTTTAAGTATTGGTATTAGCTCTTTGAAAGTATTGTAGAATTCTTCAGTAAAACTATCTGGCCCAGGGCTTCTATTTCTAAAGCTTTCTAGTGAGCTGTTAAGTTGCTAGGATGGGATCTCTCCAATTTCTTTATGAAGACACCTAGTGTTACGAACTTTTCTCTTAGCACTGCTTTCATTGTGTCTCATAAGTTTTGTTATGTTGTACCTACATTTTCACTGAAATTTAGGAAGCTTTTAATTTCTGTTTTATTTCTTCTCTGTTCCACAGGTCATTGGCTAGGGAGTTGTTCCATGAATGTGTAGGCTTTTTGTTATTTCTATTTTTGTTGAAGTCCAGCTTTAATCCATTGTGATCTGATGAAGTACAATGGGTTAATTCAATTTTCTTTTATCAATTGATGTTTG
Source organism: Psammomys obesus (assembly GCF_907164565.1). NCBI lineage: Eukaryota > Metazoa > Chordata > Mammalia > Rodentia > Muridae > Psammomys > Psammomys obesus. The sequence goes on from NW_026596158.1 coordinate 7,833,758, forward strand.
CTTTGTGGCCAACCATTTAGTCGATATTGGAGAAGGTTCGGTGCAGTGATGAAAAGAAAGTGTATTCTTTTGCTTTTAGGTGAAAGGTTCTGTAGGCATCTATTAGGTCCATTTGACTAGTGACATCTATTAGTTTCATCATTTCTCTATTTAGTTTTTGTTTCAGTGATCTGTACGTTGGAGGGAGTCGGCTGTTGCAGACTACCACTATTAGTGTGTGGGGATTCATGTGTGATTAGGCTTTAATATTTATATTATACATAATTATATAACATATATGTATAATTTTTTGTTTTACAAACGTGGCTGCCTTTGTATTTGGGGCATACATGTTCAGGATTGAGATGTCCTGGCAAGACATCTAGGTGGATTTTTTTTTCTTTTATGAGAAAAAGTATCCTTTCCCATCCCTTTTGATTAATTTTGGTTGAAAGTCTATTTTATTAGATATTAGGATGGCTACTCCAGCTTGCTTCTTGGGTCCATTTGATTGGAAAACCCCCTTTCAGCCCTTCATTCTGAGGTTAAGTCTATCTTTGTTGTTGAGGTGTATTTCTTATATATAGCAGAATGTTGTGTCCTGTTTATAGATCCATTCTGTTAACCTGAGTCTTTTTATTAGAGAGTTGTGTCGATTGGTATTAAGAGATATTAATGAACAATGTTTGTTAGTTTCTTTTTTAAATAATGCTGCTGTTGGTAGTAGGTTTGGGTGCTTCTCTTCTTTTGGTTTAGCTGTTGTGATGTTATTTGTATTCTGTGTTTTCTTGGGTATAGTTGATTTTCTTGGTTGAAGTTTTCCTTTTAATATCTTCTGGAGGGCTGGGTTTATGCATAGATATTCTTTAAATTTGATTTTGTCATGGAATATCTTGTTTTCTCCATCTATAGTGATTGATAACTTTGCTAAGTATAGTAGTCTGGGCTGACATCTGTGTTCTCTTAGGGTTTACATGTCATCTTCCCAGGCTCTTCTGTCTTTCATAGTCTCTTTTGAGAACTCAGGTGTGATTTGATAGGTTTGGATTTATTGTTACTTGGCCTTTTCTCCTGGCAGCTTTTAATATTTTCTCTTTGCTTCATACATTTAGGTTTTTGGTTATTATGTGGCAGGAGAAATTTCTTTTCTGGTCTAAACTATTTGTTGTTCTATAGGCCTTGTATGTTTATAGGCATCTCTTTCTTTAGGTTGGAGAAAATTTCTTCTATAATTCTGTTGAAAATATTTTCTAGGAATCTTCCATTTCTTTTATTCTGATTATTCTTACATTTAATCTTTTCATAGTGTCCTTGATTTCTTGGATGTTTTGTTGCAGGATTTTTTTTTTTAGATTTAACATTTTCTTTGACAGATGTATCTTTTTACAGTTGTGCCATCTACACTTAAGATTCTTTATTCCATCCCTTTTATTGTGTTTGTGATGCTTGCCTCTATAAGTTCCTGTTTCCTTCCCTAAGTTTTATCTCATCAGGATTTTCTTAGTTGGTATTTATTATGTCTAGTTATGTTTTTAGCTGTTGAACCAGTTTATTCATTTTCTTCACCTGTTTATTTGTATATATTTCTGTATTTTTAAAAGGAATTTAATTTATTCATTTCATTCCCCTCTTTGATTGTATTTTCCTGTGTTTTTTTAAGGGATTTATTAATTTTCTCTTTAAAAGCCTTTATCATCGTGATAAGCATTGTTTTAAGCTCATTTTCTTGTATTTTAGTTGTGTTAAATGAAACTTCTCTAACCATGTTGAATATAGCTATTCTTCACATATTCTTCTGCATTCTGGTATGCAGAATTCAGTGCTGTTCAGTGATGCATATGCTTATTAATTTGGCCAGTAATAAAAGATTTGGAGTTTTAAAATTTTTATTGTGTTTAACAAGTCATGTTACCCTGAACCCTTTTTATGCATGGATTCAGGTGTGCATATGTGTGTCTATGGAGATAAGGGCGATGTTAACATCAGTTAATGTATTCATGAATAGACTGACATTCTGTAACACTACGGTGATGGCCAGCCTTGGTTGTCAACTTGACTATACCTGAAATCAACTGAAACCTAGCATTTGTGAATATTTGGAAGATTTGTGAAAGATTTTCTTGATGGAATCAGTTGATGTGGGATGACCCTTAAATCTGGTGCATATTTTCTGGTGGCAGCCCACACAAATTGGCATGGAAAAAGAAAGCTTTGCCTGCTTGCCCTCACTCTTGCTGGGAAGTTCATCTATCTTGGGGCTGAAGCGTTGCTTTACTGGTGTTAAAGCCTACATCTTCAAGATAGTAACACAGACTAAAGACCAATAGATCTTTAGAAATCCTCCAGGACTCCAGCATCACATTGGAACTGTTGGGAGATCCATTCTCAAGGGCTAAACAACTACAGGATTCTTAGCTTTTCCACTGGGAGACAGCCACTGTGGGATCACCTCGAAGACTTTCTAATGAATCTCATTTTAATATATACCTATTCTACAATTTCCATTCCTTTATTCTGAATAATAGTTATTTTTCCTATTTTGATGAGATGTTCTTAGATACTCTATTGTAATTTTGTGGTTATTCTGAACTTATTCTGAACTTAAAGAAATTAGTGCTGCTTTGACTGTGATTAAAGACAGATAAAAATCATGTTTTATGGTGGTGCACACCTTTAATTCCAGCAAGCGGTAAGCAAACGTATCTGAGTATGGTCTTATCTACCTAGTGAGTTCCAGGACAGCCAAGGTGGCCTACTAAGACCCTGTCTCACAAAAAGTAATTTATGAAAAAAGACATTTGTAGCAATAATTTGGAGGAATAATTGTATCAGGAACTGAATAACAGTGCTGGTATAAGGCCTATGCGTAGAACACATAATACAGTAATCATAACAACAGAATTATTTTGGGCTAATAACACAAATAACACACAGAAAATTCCCAAGATTTGCTATTGTAAAATATTGGTGAATTCCCAGTAAAAAAATTAAGACAAGAGCAATGGCAATAAGAAAAGAATGCAGTCTCTCTTTAATTTAGAAGGCAATGTTCCTGAAAAATGTAATCTGTTAAAGATATAAAAGCAACTGCTCTGAGTTTTATTACAGTTCATGTGTAAGATAAAGTGTTAGAATGCAGGATCAGGTCAGTGTGCAGGGATGCTCTCCTGCATAAATACTGTGACCCTAACAATTGATCACATGGAGTAGACACTGAGTCACCACAGTATGGGGCTGACAGTATGTATTCCTTTCTCTACCTCTTACATGCTACCAATCTGCTTTACTTGTTGTGGCATTCACAGACTTCACAGAACTCGTCCATGAGTGTGGAGATAACCCCATTATGGCCATCTTCTTTATAGTATGTACTGAAGAGTGAACTTTCAGAAGACTGATTAACACAGTGACCCCCCCCCCCAATGGCCAAGGTGCAGAGACTTAGATAATGCAGAGTGCTCAGCCCTAAAGGGAATATCCTCACTGCAACTCCACTCCCAATACTCAGGGGTTGTTGAAGAAGAGGGGGTGGGAATGGACGAGTCTGAAGCAGCTGATAAATACAGAGAAACATTATCATCTGGATATGGCAGAGCAGCTGCACACATGAACTCACAGAAACTGCAACAGCATGCATAGATTCCATGTGAACCCAAGCTAGACAATAGCCCAGCAAGGAGAGAGGAGCTGGGTGCGCAATTTTGTTCTAAGCTACAGAGCCACCTGTGGTTTTTAACTGGGGAGAAAGAGAGAGAGAGAGAGAGAGAGAGAGAGAGAGAGAGAGAGAGTTTTCTCTAAGAATGGAGCCCGTGTGAGTCGAGCATACTCCAGTAGAGTATCACCAGATATCCAAGAATATTTAGGAAGCACAGAGTAGTCTTAAAGGATTAAAGACAAATGATACAAAGTTGGGTGAGTGGTAAAAGGGGTATGAATCAAGGAAGAGTTGGAGGGGGAGATGAAGATTATCAATATATGCTGTCTGAAACTCTCAAAGAACTGATTTTTTTTTTAAAATCACAAAATGACAGTGCTTAGGAGGTAAGTGCATATTTACCTTCTCAGGTAATAATGACCAATTTTTCTAGCATAGTTGTAGGGTACATTGTCCTATCATCAGTCTCCAGGGATATCTATTGTGTTGCATATTTATCTGTTCTTGGATGTGTCAAATTTTACATTATTGCCTGTTTGGCACAATAAGACATTTTTTAAAAAAGAAATCTCATTTTTAATTGTATTTATTTATGTCCCCATTTTGGCAAATACTTTGCATGTGTTTATAGATAATCATTGTGTTATGTTCTATTGAACCTGGCTGCTTATGTCACCTGCTTATAACTTTTGTTTTATTCTTGCTCGGTTTTAAAGAGTTCTATGTTTTTATTGTATACAGCCTACTGTGAACTACCTATTTCTTCTTCAGTTGCTGACTTTGTTTTTTTTTTTTTTCATTCATTTTATGGCACCTGTTGATTTAAAAAGTTTATAAACGTAAATGAAACCTTATTGTCTAGAGAGATAGTCTAAATTGGAGGTATCCATTATGTCCCTCTCCTCAGAGATTGGGGAACCCCATAGACAATGAGAAATAAAGACTATAGGAGTCAGAGTGGATGGAGGACACAGGAGAACATTGCCTACTGAATCCACTGACCAGAGCTCATATTGGCTCAGAGAGACTGGAGTGGAAAGCCCAGGGCCCGCACGGGTCTGAGCCAGGTCTCCTGCGTATATGTTATGGCTGTTAGCTTGGTGTTTTGTGGAACTGCTAACAGTGGAAGCAGGTGTGTCTCACTCTTGTCTGCTCTTGAGACTCTTTTCTTCATTTTGGGTTGCCTTGTCTAGCCTGGATATGAGGGCTTTTGCCTTAATTTAATGTATCTTTTTTTTTTATCTTGTTTAGCTATTGTCTTTTTCAAGCCTGCTCTTATTTGAAGAGAAAATGGAGGAAGAGTGGAGGGAGGGTAAACTGTAGTTGAGATGCATTGTATTAAAGAAGTGTCTATTTTCAATAAAAATATTTTTTTAAAAAGGAACTTTATTGTCTGGCTTTTCCTTGGATATGGATCATCATGAACCTATTGATACATTTGCATTTTTATTTCCATCCATCTCCTGTATAGATATGAACTTTGAATCATTTTTTTTTCTCCATAAGATGAATTTCCATCACATCCTTAATATGGCAGTGTCCTGTTCTTTCTACTATCCAAACTGTTGGTTCAACCTCTGTCTATATCTTTGACACCCCATTGACAAACAGTGGTTTTGTCTCAGAGTTAGTCAGCAAGTCTGACATCGGCTCTGAAGGCTGCTATAAGGTTGTCATTCCATCTTCTCATTGTATACATGGGAAAGAGAAACAAACACACAAACAAACAAACAAACAAACAAACAGAAAGACTTTTGGAGCTACAGAGATGGCTCAGTAGTTAAGAACATTGGGTGCTCTTCCAAAAGACAGGTGTCTGATTCACATCACCCACACTGTAGTTCACAACCATCTGTAATTTCAGTTCCAGGGTAGCAGGCTCTCTCTTCTGGCCTCTGAGAACACCATGTAGCACATGTAGCATCATACACACAGAACAAGCACACATACACACAAAACATTCTTTAAAGGAAAAAAAAATTGAGTCTTTTGCCTCCTGCTCTCACCTCCTGTCCCAGTCCTCTCCCCTCCCCCCTACTGGACAGTGATCACACTTAGGGCATGCGGTTAGCAGTGTGTGGAAGAAGTCTTTCAAAGCCAGACAGTCTTGTAAGCTTTCTCCCTGGTAAAAAAAAAAATAGAGAAATACTTTGGCCAGTAAAAAATATACCAACCATCAAGAAGACACAACTTCCCGTGAGAATTTTCAGGTCTACCCAGTCCTTCAAAAGATCCCAGAGCATTTCAAAAGCCAGCTTTTCTTGGCCTTACCCAAATAATTCCATATCCAGCTTGTATCTACTGCCAATTACTAGGATCCACAGAGATTTCCAGAGCAGAATTCAGCATCAGTCCACTCTGACCCCCCACAGTCTTGGTGGGAGATTTTTGCTGAGCCTTTAGCGTGATGGATTTTTTTTTTTTTTTTTTTTTTTTTTTGCTTAATGCATTTTCCAATCAATACAACAACTTAAAGATTAATTTATAAACATTGAATATGGTGACAAAATGCTACATCAAAGAAATCTACTCATCTTTATGGATTAAAAATTAGTGTTGGGGTTAGATTTATAGCTGGCTTGGGCAGCCCGGAGAACAGTGAAGCAGACAGCTTTCTCCTTTTTCTAAAGAAGCACTTATATTGTCCCCAGGGGTATGCTATGATTTGAATATGGTTTGCTTCCTCCAAAACTCCTGTTGAAATTTAATGCCCATTATAATATATTAAGCAACGGAACTGGGTATAAACTTTAAGAAGCCCTTATGCATTCATTAAACTATTCCACGGAGGCTAATGGGTCATCCACTCTAGTAGCAGGCTAGGAAGGGCTCTCTTGCTCTCCCTGTTTCTCACCACATGGTGTTCTATGCTGCCCCAGGATGCTGCCAGCAAGAAGGTCATCACCAGATGTGGCCTATCAGCTTTGGACCAGAACCATGGGCCCAAATAAATACATTTTCTTTATCATTTTCCCAGTGTGTGGTACTGAGGCATTAATAACAGAAAATTGACTAAGGCTCCCAGGATCTGAGGAGGACTGGAAAGTAAAGGGGAAGGGAACAGAGGAGTGTGCATTCCTTTTTGTATATTCCTAGTGCTTTGCCTTGTACACTGTTGCAGTGAGGAAACTGCAACTCCTTCTGCTAATGAGATTTTACAATGTGTCATTCCATGTGAGCTAAGTTCCAGCAAGCCAGGAAAGTCACATTCAAGTTCAAGTGGGGGAGGACATGGCTAGCAGCTCACATGCTCCCTGTATGTCTCTTCCTGGGCAGAAGAGCACTTGGGCCTGAATACCAGGGCTCTCATGGGAATCTGGAAAGAAAAGGTTGGCACTACACTTTCCATCCCTCCACTAGAAACCAGAATCTGAAAGTCTCTTGGAAAACCAATCTTCAAAGCAAAGGAGGAGGAGAGGAATGCTGTCCTTACTGCATTTGTGTCTTCAAGGCCCCAGGAGACTGTGAAAGTGTCTCTGCTGCTGTGTGGAAGGCAGCATCTGCAGCAGCAGCCTTCTGCCTAGGACATGGGTGCAAATGCTTCTTGACGATTCTAATCAACGAGTCTTCTCGTTAGCATTCAAGATGGCTGAGATGATAAATTATATGAATAATTTAGGTTCTTTGTCAAGGCGTGGATGATATCTTTCTGCACACGTTTGTAGCTATGCATACTTAATTCCTGCCAAAAGGAGCAGACAGGAGGTGGAGCCTGGCACTGTAAAAGGGACACAGAATCCTAGTGGCTTGGATTGGGGGAAACAAAAGAGGACAAATTCTTCTGTTAGCCATGGACCTCACAAGAGGACTGGTCCTGCCACTTCTAACCTGATAACAAGAAGGAGGCTTTGAAATTGAGCAGGGTTTATTTTGGAGCTGGCTGGGTTGGGTCATTGGGGCAGTCATAGTCTGATACCAGGCTTCTTTAGATAAACTAAATTTAAACGATATGCAAAATATGGTGTTTTCTTGCTCTGTCAGCTTTGGCCTATAAGCCCTTCCTCACTTAGTGCGGTTAGTTATCAATGCAAGAACAAATGCAAAGAAAGCACTTGGAAGGAATGGTAACCTATGGAGAATTCACATGTTCTCTTAAAAGCAGGTTACACTTGGTTTAGGGGTACAAGTGTCATTGTTAGCTTATAATTTGTTATTTGAAGAACTGTAACCTAGCAATACTCTGGCCCTTCTAGAGCTAGTCATCATGAAACAGGCCTCCTTACTTTAACACTGTTCTGTCTTCATCTTCATTCCTGTCACAGCAAAGCTTTGTCTCCCCTCAAGTTCTTGCTCCATGTTGGCTATTGTAAAACTTTGGCTAAAAACAGAATGCAAACCTCGAAGCCTATAACTTGGAAGACAAAGGCAGAAGAATTGTAACTTCAAGATCTGTTTGGGGTGCATAGTGATACCCTATCTTTCATGAAAGGAAAAAAGAAAAAAAGAAAGAAAGGGAGATGACGCAAGGAAGGAAAGAAACAAAACGCCGAAATATACATATGGTAGTGAAAATTTTCATGAAGTCAATGAAGTTCATGAAATGTTAAATGACATGGAATACTTGTTCAAATCAGTAAAAACTGCTAATAAACTAGGACAGTTTCACTAAGTAACAAGACATAGAAAATTAACACAGATTTTAACCAAAAAAAAAAAAGCACTTGCAAAAGAATTATTTAAAAGGCTGGAGAAGTGGTGAAGTCATCAAGAGCACTTGCTGTTCTTGCAGATGACCTGGGTTTGGTTCCCAGAACTCACATGGAGGCTACCAAGCATCTGTTACTCCAGCATCAGGGGATCTGATGCCTTCTTCTGATTTCCAGAGATACTGCGTATATGTGGTACATATTTATACATGCAAAAAGAATTATTTGAAAATCAAAAAAAATGATGATAGGTTCATAGAGAAATCGATTGAAGTCAGCAGTCTTTTTATACTAATGAAAATAACTATCAGGAAAACAAAACACTACTATCATATTTCCCATTAGTCAAGTGTCCTTTTACCAACCAAAAGTTTTGTTGGCAATTGAAGGAACTTTCTGTGTCAGCCATAGGCAGTGCAGAATCAAGCTCTTGACAGGACACTTCCATTCTCCCCAAAATTTAATTTCAAGTACTACCTTAGTTCCTGTTCTATCATCACGGTGGGAAGCATGGTGGCACACAGGCACAAATGATGGTAGAGATGTAGTTGAGAGCTACATCCTGATTTCCTAGTGGAGAGAGAGATTCTTGGCTTAGCATAGGCTTTTGAAACCCCAAAGCACACTCCTAGTGACATACTCCATCCATAGACACCATAACTCTTTTTAAAAGTCATTTTAAATTTTTTAATTTATTTCTTTCACATCTCAAGGGTGCCCCATCCCGTCTCTCTCCCCTTTTTCCCTTCCCATCTCTCTTTACCCTCAGAAAAGAGGAGCCCTCCTCCTCCATGTGTCATCCTTCCCCAGCACATCAAGTCACATCAAGAGGAAGCATATCCTCATCCACTGGGGCCAGGCAAGGCAGCTCTGCCTGGAGGAACTGATCCAAAAGCAGGCAATAGAGTACATGTTAGAAACATTTCTCCCATCCACTCACCAGGTGACCCACATGAAGACTAAGCTGCCTTTCGGCCACATATGCTCAAGGTTCAGACCATGAATGCTCCTTAGTTGATGTTTTTGCCTCGGTAAGCCCCTGTGGGTCTGGGTTAGTTGCCTTTGTTAGTCTTCTTGTGGGGTTCCTGTCCCATTCAGGCCCTTTCATCTTTCCCCCAACACTTCCAAAAGACACCCCCCGCCCCAGATCTCTGCCCCATGCCTGGCTACAAGTCCCAGCAATTGTCTGGATCCTCTGATGGCTAGAGCCTCCTAGACGACAGGCATGTTAGTTTAGGCTCTGTCTGCAAGCATAGCAGAGCATCATTAATAGTGTCAAGTGCTGGCTCTCTGCAGTGAGGTAGGTTTCAGGTTGGGACAATCATTGGTTGGACATACCTTCAATCTCTTTTCCATCTTTATTCTTGAACTTCTTGTAGGCAGGGTAATTTCTGGATCAAAGGTTTTGTGGGTGGGTTGCTGTTCCCCTCCCTTCACTAGTCCTGCCTGGCTAGGAGATGGTTTCTTCACTCTCCGTGTCCTATGCCCCCCACCTTAGGTGTCTCAGCTAGAGTCACATCCATATTCTTCCAGGAGCCTATCTTGTCTCAGGCCTTAAAGAGATGACCTTCCAACCCTGTTTTTCCCACCCTTGTTTCACACCCCATTTCATCTTCTGCCCAGTTTCCTCTCTTCATACACTTCCATCTAATCTATTTCCTCTTCTAAGTGACATTGAGCGTCCTCCCTTGTTCCCTGCTTGATACTTAGGTTCTTTGGGTCTGGATGCCTCAACTTCTAATCCTTTCAAATAGGGCCAGATGGTCAAGCATTGAAATCTACAAGCCTATGGGGGCATTCTTATTCAAATCAAAGTTCTTTGTAGTTGGAGCTTTGGAGAGGCCCATCCTGGGCCATGCAGCCAGCTTTGGCTTTCTTGAGGCCAAGAATCTGGAGGCAGAGAACATAACTTGTGTGGTTTAGTGAGTGCTGAAGACCCTTGCCACTTTGGGGAAGACACTTCTAACATCTTACAGTAGTAATTGCTTTTGTTTCTCCAGCACCTGGCATTGTGGAGGCATGAGCGTCACAGTCTCATCATCCAAGAGACATCTCCCTTGGAGCCGACATGCTCTTCTGTTCCGTTCACATACATATTCACTGCTTCTGTTGGTAAAATGTTTTAGTTCTGTGACAGCTCTCCACTACAGAAGCAGTCAACTGAGAGGATTCAGTCATGTTATGGAAGCCTCTTTCACACAGGCCAGTGATAAGCTATGAGAGACATTTTGTGAGCATGACTTATAAATAGAAAAGATGACGGAACAGCACGGGAAGGTGGCCAACTCATTTCTGGTATTTCTAACATCAGTTAGTTTACTATTTTATGTGGATGAATATTTCGTCTACATGTATATATACGCAGCACCTGTATGCCTGGTATCAGTGGAAGTCAGAAGTGGCCATCTGATCCCCTGGAACTACTGTTACAGATAGTTGTGAGCTACCATCTGGGTCCTGGGAGCTAAATCTGGGTCTTCTGCAAGGGCAGCAAGTGTTCTTTACCGTTAAGCCAATTCCCCATCTCCCCAGCACACGTTTTTCTGTTTTTTGAGAACTGTGAATGGTTAAGCACTCTGGTACTTGTGGCTAATCAGATTCCTTCATGTGCACACACATAATTGTCTTGAAAACATATGGTACACATTCCTGTGACTTTGCACTTGTTCTCTTCACAGTCAGGGTACAGTTTACCGAAGCATCCACAGCACAAGTGACATCCTGAGTTGTGTTGGTGGATGTGGAATGTGGGTATGATGCCAGAGATTTTGTTTCATATCAGGCAGGAAGCATCAGCTTGGGAATCCTCCAAAGAGAAGGCTGCACCTTTCAGCTTCTGTGCTTTTTTTTTTTTTTTTTTTTTTTTTTTTGTAAACTTGACACAATGCAGAGCCATCTGTGAAAAGGGAACCTTAACTGATTGTTTTTTTTCAGACTGGGCCTATAGGCAAGAGTATGTAGTGTTTTCTTTATTAATTATTAATGTGTGTGGGCTCAGTCCACTGTAGACAGTGCCATCCCTTGGACAGTGGTCCTGGATAAGAAAGCGGGGTGAATAAGCCATGGAAGCAAGCCAGTAAGCAGTGTTTCTCTGTGGCCTCTGCTTCAGTTTCTACCTACAGGTTCCTGTTCTGAATTCCTGCCTTGGCTTTGCCCAGTGATGGACTGTGACCTGTAAGTAGAAATAAACCCATTCCTCTCCAAGCTGCTTTTAGATGTGGTGTTTATTACAGCAACGGACAGCTAACTAGGAAAGTTCATCATTGACTTTCATCTCCATTTCCCCAGGAAACGGACAGGATTTGTCTGCAAGGAACCACCCTAGGCCAAGGAAAGGTGACTCTGTATATACCAACAGGAGTGACTTTCCAGGGGTGATACTGATGTCTGTTTTCTTTCACAAGTTCTGACTGAGCACTGACTAGCACCCTACTCTACTGTGTATGTTTGTGTGTGTCTGTATGTGTGTGTATGTTGGAAGCAGTAGGGAAAGTAGTCATTGAGAGCCCTCAGCTCACACAGCAGTATGATAATGTCTGAAATGTCTTCGTTGTGGGTGTATATGAATTGACAAGGATCTTTTCTTTAGCACAGGGAACATGTTCAGCTTTGGGGAAATGGTTTTAGGAAAATATTCTAAGTAGCTTTCCTGTGAATAGTCAGTAAGGTAGGAGAAACCACTGAGCAAGAGGGCTTTCAGACAGGGCATCACTGAGAATGTAAACCCCTGGTCAACCGCACTGGTGACCTACCGTGAGGACAGTTTAGTTGTCCCACCTGAGTTTACCTGTCAATCAGAATAGACCAAATGAACCCCCTGAGTCTTGCTATAAGCCCCAGGGTTTGTTTGTGTTTTGTTTTGTTGTTGTTTTTTTTTTTTTTTATTTGAAATCTAGACAAAAGGAAAGGGCGTCAGTCTCACTTGGGAACTGTTACATGTTAAGCATGGTGCACAGAAGACTCTCAATATTTGTCCTTTGTTGGTATCATTTAATCCACATATTTCAAAACATGGAAGAGAAACATAATTCTGTACATGGAAGACCTTCAGTGTCTAAGATGTACTTGTATACTATGACAATTCCAGCCTGAAGCTATGTGAAGATCATATGGTGCTCTGAACACATGGCATCTTAGTGTTCCCTCTAATTATATCTGACTCTTAGCAAGGACACAATGTCTCTGGATGCCTCAGGAGCCAAACAGAGGGAACTTGTGAATGCTTCTGACCTCTCCATGTGGACAGAAAGGTGATCCGTTGATCCAAGATGGCTTAAGGAAATTGGTTCTAGTGTATTTGTGAGAAGAAGAACAATGAATTATCACAGAGCACTTCATGGTGCCAGCTAGCTGATGGAGAAGAACCCTGTACTGCTTAGATTTTTTACCCATTTCACTGTGTGTGATCTTGAATTGGTGGTTTTTTACATTCTGACCCTCAACTTTCCTCATGTATGGACTGTGAACTTATAAAGTACATATCACACAAAGTTTGACTAAAATGATTATTGTATGCTTATTATAGACATATGTGGATTTCCTTAGCTTCATGTCATCAGTCTTATAACCTCCCCCAAACACTGCCACCACCTGGATACCGAGTGTTTGAACACAGAGAGAAGCATTTCTTGTTCAAACTACTAGTTACTCTCTAAGGGCACAGACCACTCAAGAGGTTGACTGCCATGGGATGTGTGTGGGGAGAATCAACTCGAGAGACTGTTCTAGATGATCACAAACATCCCTCTGATGTTTCTGCAGTGTTTCAAGCTGTCACCTGAGTAGGACACCTAGAGAAATTTCATGGATTCAAGAGGCTTTTAAGAAATAATGTGCGTGTGCGTGTGTGTGTGTGTGTGTTTGGTCATGTTAGCCCAGCCTGCTTTTAAGTCATGATATCCCCAGTCAGTACCCTGATTCTTAGCATTATAGGTGTGTCTATGCTGGACAGGCACCCAGAATTGTTCAGTGCTGACAGTTCTGACCAGCTGTTTTCATGCCAGTGTAGACAAACAGGAAGGTTTTGTGAACATGTGCTCTTCTAAATGAGTTTTATGAAAAGCAGAAAATCAGGTCAGCTGTTATCCAACACCCTCCCAGCTGCTAAGGAACTGCTTCTGCCAGAGCATTTAGGGTTAAATGTAACACCATAGCTTACCCTTTCTCTCCCCAACACCCTCTTTTCTGTGTGTGTGTGTGTGTGTGTGTGTGTGTGTGTGTGTGTGTGTGTGT
>NW_026596158.1:7847279-7848767 GCF_907164565.1 Psammomys obesus
TGTGTGTGTGTGTGTGTGTGTGTGTGTGTGTGTGTGTGTGTGTGTGTGTTAGAAGCTTTAGTCAGAAAATGAGGAGCCAGTGAGGAATGTGAAGTTTCAAGGTCAGGGCAGGAAGTAATAGGGAACACTGTATAAGCAGCTCAGGTAGTAATAGCTCTGCAGTTTAAATTTTGTAATTTATACAAAATGTTGTTTTATTGCCAGTGGGAAATGTTCTCTTGTGCTCTTGGAAGTTAAAAAGGTCAAATGGCTGCAATTGAAAGGAAATCTTGAACTTTGGGTTTAAAAACTCATAAAGGGTAAAATGGGCTGGGTGGATGCTATGGGCAAACTGAGTTGGCAAACCTTTTCTGGGAACCCAGCCCCCTCTTGATGCTAGTGGGTCTTGTCATGAGGGTGTTTAGGTGCCATATAGAATATTCTATGTATTCTATAGTTAGAATCGCTCCAGTCTGGATGTTAAATGCCTTATAATCTTGAGATACAAATGAACACTTGGTGTTCAGGTGGAAGCCCTCTATGAAGAGACTGTAGTCAGCTGGGCAGGTCCTTCAAGGCATATTATCTCTGGCTTTTCCTGTCTTGTTCCCAGCTTCCTGGTCGCCCAATAATGAATAGCTGTCTTCTGCTCCATACTCCCACAGCCATGATATTCTGTCCAAGCATATGGGATCAAGCAAACCTGAAAACCTGAAGAGCCAAATAAATACGTCCTCTGGTAAGTTATTTCTGAAAGATAAGTTCTTTGAAATGCTGAAAAAGCCAAGCAATATGATGACGTGTTTTTCTATTTCACTAATATGTGGAACATATTTAGGATATACTGTAACTTTTACCATTATTCTCATTTTGTTAGAAAAGCTGAAAATTCAGAAATTTCCAGGGAACGCTTAGTTGATTCATTAGTGTGGGTGACATCATGAGTTCAACAATTCATGTCAGCAACCCCCACCATGACGCAATAATTGGTTGCAAGTAGTCCACTGTTGGCGTGAATGTGAGAAGGGGAGTGACTCCTATCACAATCTCATGCCATTCCTGTAGCAGGCACAGCTTCTCCAAGCAATGAAGAGACAGACGATGCCATGTTCTTTCTAGATCATTGTCTTGTGACATCAAGGGTTGACATTTTTCCTATTTCGTTTGAAGGCAAAGCTCTCATTCATCTTGAAGAGCTCAGCCTCAGCATAGACAGGACACATATTCATTGTCTGCAATGGCAAAACATCGTGGAAACTCTGACTTTGGCACTCTGTTACACCTCTGTGGGCTCTTCACATGCAGGCTTTGATGCAGCCCTGATGGAGTCTTGGACATGGGATCAGAGGCAGCTTCCAGCAGGTGACTCGTGCAGAGCACACGCAATGCCCTTGTGCTCCTGGCTTTTGAGCTACACAGGTTGATGTCTTAGAAATGTTCTCTCACAGCTTCTTTTCCTTTTTTTCCTTTCCTTTCCTTTCCTTTCCTTTCCTTTCCTTTCCTTTCCTT
>NW_026596158.1:7848777-8045228 GCF_907164565.1 Psammomys obesus
TTTCCTTTCCTTTCCTTTCCTTTCCTTTCCTTTCCTTTCCTTTCCTTTCCTTTCCTTTCCTTTCCTTTCCTTTCCTTTCCTTTCTTCTTTCTTTCTAATAACTCCACACCGTAAGAACAGTTGTGATACAATCAAGAAAGCCATATGTGTCCTCAAAAACTTCAGATACCTACATTTAAAGATGTTTTTATTAATTTAATAAGCCTTTTTGACTTGAGACATATCAGCTCTTGGCAATACTCCCAGCCTACCTCAATGAAGGTGATGAGCAACATAAAATCTCCTTTTGGAGATAGCTTCATTAGTAGCAAGCTAGCCACTGGGCAAAATACCCCAGTTCTCTCTACAGACAATATGCTGTTCAAAATGGACAAGAGCTGGACACAGGCTGAGCTGACTGCCAAGATCTGCCATGACAGGGTAACTGAGTCCTTCATATATCCTGCTTCACAATTATGTCTGCCAGATATTTTGGCTCAGAACACTGAAGATGATGCTCCAACATTATACAGAGATTGTGTGACTGGCCCGATAATAAACTTTCTCTGTCACAGTCTGTTTCTAATCAGCATCTGTCATGGTTTGAATGTGAAATGTCCCCAATAGGTGCATGGGTTTGAATACTTGGTACCCAGTATTAAATCTATTTGTAGAGCCTTTAAGGTGGCAGATCCTTACGGGGGGAAGTGGCTCACTGGGCCCTTGAGGTTTTACAGCCCTGTCCTACTTCCTGTTCACATTCTATTTTCCTGACTTGGTTGTGATATGACAACCTAGCCTGCAGCTTTTGTGGCCATGCCTTCCCTGCCACATCCCTTTGAACAGTAATCCAAGACAGGCTCTTTCTTCTTTAGATTGCTCTTTGGCATGTATTTTGACATGGCAACAAAAAATTGACTAATACAGCCTTCAACCCCCCAACTTTCCCCTTTTTTGTTTCTTGTGCCCTGATGGTGAAGAGACTCGTCTTGGCAGCTAATCTGTGCCGGTATAAAAGAATAATACTGGAAAACATATTCTTTTAAAACTGAGGCATATGAAAGAAAATGTGATAATTTTCTTTCTGAATCTGACTTATTTTGCTAAGCATGATTTTTTTTATCCATTCTTTTCATAAATGATGTAACTGCCTCTTTTTTATGGCTGAATAGTACTCTGCAGTATATAGATACATATCTTTATTTTTTCATCTGTTGATGGGTACTCAAGCTGATTCCACAACTTGGCTACAATAAACATTGTACTGAGAATCTAAAATGAAATGGCCTGGGAGAGAGGAGAGAGAGAGAGAGGGAGGAAGAAGAAGGGGGAGGAGGAGGATGAAAAGAAGAACAAGAACAAAAACAAGGGTGGCTATTTGTGAGGAGGCAGGCCAGCTAAAGAAAGTATACCACATTCTACATGGTTTGGGTTCTAAGACCCTAACTAGGGATGTTGAGGGACTAGAGAAAGGTTGGAGACATACAGATAAGAACAGCTGAGGATCAATCAGTTGGAGTGTGTGTATTCTGATGGAATGTCACCTACTTCTTCCTTAAGTAGAACCTCGATATGATTATGAAGTACAGGATGGGGGAGGTGTTACCATTCTGGGTAGGAGGTTTGTGTCAGCAACAGTATCAGGCTATCTGAATGAAGGAAGCTGTAGTTTCCATTCTTTGCACCTACTGGTCAATCTTTCATAAGCACTTGTAGTTGGCGCTTGAGAGAAACTTTGCCTTTCTAAGCCTGACCCACATGGCAAACAGCTTTGCCAATTCCCTGTGGTCTAAGGCTTCAGAGTCCTTGGCATGACTCTCCCCATGCCAACAATACACCCAGGACTTCACTCACTCAGGGTTTCTTCTGCTCTCTACAGAAACAGGAGACAAGGAATAGTGACGGGGTGAATTTAATCAAAAGACATATGTCCATGTATGAAAATGTCACAATGAAACACACCACCTTACATTATTAACAAAAATAAAATTAAGAAGGGGAAATAACTGACATGTTAAGAAAGTGTGTCATCAAATCTATTTCAACATGCATGCACTGTGGCGGGAGACACCCAGAATGCTCCTTTCTCGGTTAGTCCTTCCTCCACTTTTTTATAGTGGAACAAAAAGTGGAACAACAGAGCATGTAGTTCACAATTTCGGGATTCATGCAATATATTCAAGAGGTAATTTTCTTTATGCTTGCAAATGTAAATCCCACTGTCCTTAGTTATCAGTCTGTCCAGCAATGGGTGGGAGTGCTTCAAACCTTTCATATTCATCAGGCAGAGGCAGGTGGATCCTTATGAGTTTGTGAGTTTGAAGCCATTCTAGTTTATATAGCAAGTTCCATGCCAGCCAGAGCTACATAGTGCCACTCTAACAAAACAATTAAATAACTACTGATGACCCTTGATGGACACCTGGAAACTTACAAGTGAGTTGTCTCAATGATCCTTTTGTTAATGTGCTTTTTCATCTCCCTGGGATACCTGCTCTGGCATATGATGAGCAGCTAACCTGTTAAGTTGCCCAGCAGCTTTCTGCACATCCATAGTATTTCAGACACCCACAGCAATCTGCAAAGCAGCTTCATTGTGGTACTCTTTCATATCTTCATCTGGGGGATTTCAGTCAATTTGTTTTAGAACTTGCAATTTGAAATGGATTTTATGTTTTACAACAGTTTTCCATTACAGCAAAATTAAGCAGAAGGCACACAGATGTTTCCTTCACTCATTGCCTCCATATACACAACCTGCTTCATCATCAGAATCTTGCACCAGAGGGTTGTTTGTTACAATTACAGAACCTATACTGATACACCATTGTCACCTCAAGTTCTAGTACAATACCTTCCTGATGTTGTATTTTCATGAATTTGGACAAATGCACCTTATCATTATAGTATAATATAGAGTCAGTTTCCTTAAAAATCATATGTTTGATGCTTATTCAACCTCTTTTCTTGCCAACAATGATCCTTTGGCTCCGTGGTTTGCCTTTCACAATATCTCAGACCTCCACCCTTCCAGACAGTCTTTATTTACATACCGGTGGACATTCCAGGATTATGCATGCTTTTATGTTTTCATAGCTCTCTATTCTTTCGAATTAAGGTATAGTTGATAAGTAAAAAGAAATTTACAGGATCTGAGACTGTAACTAATGACCACATCCATTTCTTTTTTTCTTTTCTTTTCTTTTTTTTCCTGTGGGAACAGGTAAGGTCTACACTCTCAGCAATTTTTACACCATACAATCTATTACTATTTCTCTTTATCACCATGCCATAGAGTACATCCCCAAAATTATCATTTTTGGCTTGTTGGAACTTTGTGTCTGTTCACCGGCTTCTTGCCTCCACCACATCACCCCCCAAGTTATACATGTGCCATATTCTGCTTCTTGGAATTTGACTTTTTTATGATCCATGTGTGACATACCACAGGAGCTATCTACATTGCCTGATTTACTTTTTAAACATATTGTTCTCTAAATAGTCCATCTTGTTGCACATTGTTTAAAATCTGTCCATCTATTGATGGATACAAGGTTATTATTGTACTCTTTATTGTGGACAATGTCTCAATGGATGTGAGAGTGTAAATATCTCTTTGATGTATTGATTTCAATTTATTTATATAGCTAGATGTGGGTTTGCTGCTTTGTATAATAACTCTATTTTTAATTTTTAAGGAACTTACACACTGCTTCCCATTATGGCCAAATTAATTTACATTTCTGCCAATATCACACAGGTTTCTTTTACTCTGTATCTTCTTGTCCTGGTTAATATTTTTATCAACTTGGCATAGGCTAAGTCTTGTGGGAATAAGGAATCTCAACTGAGAAAAATGCCTCCATTAGACTTGCCCATAAGTAAATCTGTGGGGCATTTTCTTGATTAAGGATTGATATGGAGGAGAACAGCCTACTGTATTTGCTATCACTCCCTAAGAAGCGGTTTGGGGTTATGTAGAAAAACAAGCATGAATTGTAAGCCTGTAAGCTGTGTCTCTTTATGGCCTCTGTTTTAGTTCATACTCCAGGTTACTGTCCTGTTTGGGTTTCTGCCATGACTTTCCTCAGTGATGGACTGCAAGGGGATGAATTAGCCAAATAAACCCTTTCCTACCTTAAGTTGGTTTGGCTCAAAGTATTTTATCACAAAAATAGAAAGCAAACTAATACAAATTCCCAACACCTTTTCCTTTGTGGCAAAAGCTATCTCATCAAGCATTAAGTGATAAAGTGTTGTGAGCTTAATTTTCATTTCCCTGATGATTAGATATGAGGAATAGCTTCTATGTCCCTACTCACCAGTTCCATGTCTTTATCTGGGAAGTATATATTTAGCCTTTGTCCATTTTTTTTTTTTTTTTTGCTTTCTTGATATCAGACTGAATTTCATATGTACTTTGAGCTGTGTGGGAGTTACTAGAAAAGATCAGAGGTAGCAAGGGTTTGGGGGAGATGGAGGGAGAGAGAATCATTAAAACACATTTTGTTCAAAAATTCCATAATTATGTTAATTTTTTAAAAGACAACACAGATGTTCATACACCATATATCATTACATCTAAAATGCTATAAGTTTAAGATAATTTTGGAGATGTGGGAAGTAAAAAGTTGTACGACCTAGAACATATGAAAGACAAAAATAGCAACTAATTTTTCTAAATTGTCATACCATTAAAAAAAGACGTATGGCCAGTGTTTGGCTATGAGTCTTAGCATTTGCTTTGATACCCTACTGGGTAGAGTCTTTCAGAGGCCCTTTGTGGTAGAGAATCTTATGGAAGAAAGGAGAGATAGAAAGACCTAGAGGGGTACAGGAGCTCTACCAGGAGACCAACAAAGCCAAAAAAATCTGGGCCCAGGGGGTGCTGCAGAAAGTGATGAATCAACCAAGCACCATGCATGGAGAGGACCTAGAACCACTGCTCAGCTATAGGTCGTGGGCACCTCAGTCTCCATGGGGGTTCCCTAGGAAGGGGAGCAGGGCTGTCTTTGTCATGAACTCAGTTGTCTGCTCTTTGATCACCTTCCCCTGATAGGGTGGCCTTACTAGGCTACAGAGAAAGAGCATCCAAACAGTCCTGATGAGACCTGATAGGCTAGGGTCAGACAGTAGGGGAAGAGGACCTCCACCATCAGTGGGCTAGGGGAGGGGCATGGGGGAAAAGAGCGAGGGAGGGTGGGACTGGGAGGAGATAAGGGAGGAGGCTACAGCCAGGATACAAAGTGAACACATTGTAATAAATAATAATAATTTAAAAATTAAAAAAATATATGTATGGCTTCTGATTATGTCTCCCTTTCCAGTGGTTTTCTTTACTGATTTGTTCCTTTACCAGCAGAAGCTTTTTGTCTTGCTCTAATCTCATTTGTCTAATTTTGAATCTTTTACATTTATTTATTGATTTGGTAGACATGTATGTGCTACAGTGTTGTGTGGATCAGAGAACAAGCTGTGGTGGTCAGCTCTCTCCTTCTCCCTCTGGGGTTCAATGGATTGAATTCAGGTCATCAGGCTTCTAAGCAATCACCCTCACCCACTGATGCACCTCACCAGCTCGAATTATGATTTTCTTGCCTGAATTTTTGGGTCCAAAAATTTGGGTACAAAACAAATCATTGTCCCAGAGCTTTCACACTGTTATTTATTTATTTATTGAATACTGAGTGGATGTGGATCCCATGGTGTCAATTTAGCATAGTTCATATCTTCATACTTCAACTGAAGATCATATTGGTTTCCTCCAAGTCTTGGCAATTAGAGACATTTGTGCAAAGGTTTTTGTGTCAATATAAATTTTTGCCTCATTTGAGTAAATACCAAAAGGGATAATTTCTCGATCACCTGGTAAACATATATTTCATTTGGCAAGAAAACAGGAAAGAATAAAGAAAAGAGGGACAGAGAGAAGGATAAGGGAAGGAAGGGAGGGAAGGAGGGAGGGAAGGAAGAAGGGAGAGGTGAAGGCAGAGAGGCTATGCCTTCTTGCATTCCATCAACAATGACTAAATGTCTCTGTTGTCCTATATACCTACACTTGCGTTTGCTACTGTCTGTATATGTTATTCCTTTAGTAGGTGTTAATATCTCGTTTCACCTTTTAGTTCTCTGTTGACATGCCATACTAAGCATTTTTATATGCTATTTCCAGTCTTTGTATTTTTCTTTGGATGAACTATCTTTTTAAGACATTTATGAGTTGAGTTATTAATTTTTTTATTATCGAGTTTTAAAAATTCTTTGCATCATGGTTTTTCAGTTACATTTTTAAAGTATTTACTCATGAGGAATGTAAGCTGTACCTAACTTTTCTCTCTCTTGGTAATATTTTGCAGAGAAGTGGTATTTTTATTTTAATGAAGTCCAAGGATATAATTTCTTTCATAGATTAGTTGTTTTTCTTAGAATTAATCACCAAATCCAAGTTCACTGATATCTTTCACATATAATCTTCTAGTTTTATAGTTTTACATTTTACAATCAGGTCCACAATCTAGCTTTTCTAAAGGATAAAGGTCCGTGTTTCACTTCATTTTTCTTTTTTATTCTCTTTGCCTGAGGAGGTGTTTCAGTACCATGTTGAAAGCATTATTGGGTCTACATTTTATTTGTCAAAGATCAGTTTTTTATTTATGTGAATCTTTTTTTAGACTCACTGTGGATGTCAGGGGTGAAAAGTGATTAAAAACAGAACTTATGTTCTCTGCAAAAACAATTCCTTGTCTTTATTATTATTATTTTATTTTATTTTTACAACTTACTAACTTTATACCCCAGTTGCAGCCTACTCCCTCAACTCCTCCCGATCCCACCTTCCTTCCCTCTTTCCTACTACACCTTTTCCCTAGTCCACTGAAAAGGGGAGTCCTCTTCCCCTACCATATGACTCTAGCTTATCAAGTGTCTTCAGGACTGCATGGATCCTCTTCCTCTGCGGCCTGGTAAGGCTGCATTGCCAGGAGGAAGTAATCAAAGAGCAGGCAACTGAGTTCATGACAGAGGCAGCCCCTGTTCCCCTTACTTGGGTACCCTTATGGAGACTGAGCTGCCCATTGGCTATATCTGAGCAGATGGTCTAGGTCCTTGGTTGGAGTATCAGTCTCTGCAGGGAACGCTGGGCTCAGATTTTTAGCTTTGTTGGTCTCCTTGTGGAGCTCCTGCCCCCTCCAGGTTCTTCTATCTACTACCCCCACCCTCTTCTTCCATAAGACTTCCTGCATTCTGCCTAAAGTTTGACTTGAATCCCAGCATGTGCTTTGATCCCCTATTGGGTGAAGTCTTTTAGAAGACCTCTGTAGTATGTTCCTATCCTGTTCCTACTCTTCCACCACTTCTAATGTTTATATTATTTGCCAGTCTGAATGAGATTTAAGCATCTTCCCTAGAGTCCTACTTGGTGTTTAGCTTCTTTGGGTCTGTAGATTTTAATATAGTTTTTTCTATTTAAATGACTAATATCTGCTTATAAGTGAGTATATAGCATGCGTGTCTTTCTGCTCCTAGGTTACCTCAGTCAGGATGGTCTTTTCTAGATGAATCCACTTGGCTGTATATTTCATGTTTTCCTTGTTTTTAATAGGTGAGTAGTATGCCATTTTGTAAATGTACCACAATTTCTGTATCCATTCTGCCAGATTCTGACTGTTACAAATAAAGCTGCTTTGAACATAATTGAACAAATGTCCTTATTGAATGATGGGGCATCTTTCAGGTATATGCCAGGAGTGATATAGATGAATGTTGAGGTAGCACTATTATCAGTTTTCTGAGAAAGTGCCAAATTGATTTCCAAAGTGGTTGTACTAGATTGCACTCCCATTAGCAAAGCAGGAGGTTTCCCCTATCTCCACATCTTCTCCAGCACATGTTGTCACTTGAGTTTTTGATCTTAGCCATTCTATTGGTATAAGATGGAATCTCAGAGTTGTTTTGATTTGCAGTTCCCTGATGACTAAGGATGTTGAGCATTTCTTTAAGTGTTTCTCTGCCATTCAATATTCCTCTGTTGAGAATTCTATTTATCTCTATACCCCATTTTAATTGGATTTTCCGGAGGAAAATTAGACACCAATTGTTGGTGTCTAATTTCTTGAGTTCTTTATACATTCTAGGTATTATTCCTTTGTCAGATGTAGCGCTAGTGAAGATCTGTAGGCTGTCATTTGGTTCTATTGACAGTGTTTGCTTTACAGAAGCTTTTCAGTTTCATGAGGTCCCATATATTAATCATTGATCTTAGAGCATGAGCTATTGCTATTCTGTTCCGTAAGTTGTCTCCTGTGCCACTGAGTTCAACGCTCTTCTCCACTTTTCCTTCCAACAGATTTAGTGTTGGAAGTCTGATTTTATATTGAGGTCTTTGATCTGCTTGGGCTTTAATTTTGTGCAGGGTGATAGATATGGGTCTAATTGCATTTTTCTACATGTGGATATCCAGTTAGACTAGCACCATTTGTTAAAGATGCTGTCTCTTTTCCATTGTATGGTTTTGGTTTCTTTGTCAAAAATTGAGTTTTCATAGGTGTGT
The DNA here is from genome assembly GCF_907164565.1 of Psammomys obesus. Taxonomy (NCBI): domain Eukaryota; kingdom Metazoa; phylum Chordata; class Mammalia; order Rodentia; family Muridae; genus Psammomys; species Psammomys obesus. The sequence continues at coordinate 7,857,305 of NW_026596158.1, forward strand.
GGGTTTATTTCTTGGTCTTTGATTCAATTGCATTGGTCTATCAGTCTGTTTCTATGACAGTGCCATGGCATTTTTATTACTGTTGCTCTATAGTACAGCTTGAGATCTGGGATGCAGATACCACCAGAAGATCTTTTATTGTACAGAATTGTTTTAGCTATTCTAGGTTTTTTGTATTTCCATATGAAATTGAGAATTGTTCTTTCAATGTCTGTAAAAAAAATTGTGTTGGTAATTTTATCAGAATTGCATTGAATCTGCAGATTGCTTTTAGTAGGATAGCCATTTTCACCATGTTAATCCTACTGATCTATGATCATGGAATATCATTCGATCTTCTGATAGCTTCTTCAATTTCTTTCTTCAGAGACTTGAAGTTTTTTTTTCATACAAGTCTTTCATTTGCTTGTCTAGAGTTACACCAAGATACATTATAGTTTTTGTGGCTATTGTGAAGGGTGTTGTTTCCCTAATTTCTTTCTCAATCCATTTGTCTTTTATATATAGTAGGGCTACTGATTTTTTTTAGTTAATTTTATATCCAGCCACTTTGCTGAAGGAGTTTATCAGCATTAGGAGTTGTCTGGTAGTTATTTTGGGGTTACTTTTGTATACTATCATAGCATCCGTGAATAGTGATACTTTGGCTTCTTTTCCAATTTGAATCTTCTTGATCTCCTTTAGTTGTCATATTGCTCTAACTAGGATTTGTAGTACTACACCAATGAGATATGGAGAAAGTGGGAAGTCTTGCTTTATTCCTGATTTCAGTGGGATTGATTTAAGTTTCTCTCTGTTTAGTTTGATATTGGCTACAGGCTTGCTGTATATTGCCTTTATTGTGTTTAGGTATGTACCTTGTATCCCTGATCTCTCCAAGATTTTAAACACGAACAAGTGTTGGGTTTTATTAAATACTTTTTCACATCTAAGGACATAATCATGTGGTTTTTTTTCTTTCAATTTGTTTTTGTGGTACATTACATTGATTGATTTCTATATATTAAACCACCCCTGCATGCCTGAGATGAAGCCTACTTTGTCATACTGGATGATATCTTTGATACATTCTTGAATTAGGTTTGCTAGTATTTTATTGAATATTTTTGTGTCAATGTTCATAAGGGAAATTGGTCTAAAATACTCTTTCTTTGTTGGGTCTTTGTGAGATTTCGGTATCAAGGTGACTATAGCCTTAGAGAATGAGTTTGGTAAGGTTCCTCCTGTTTCTATTTTGAGGAGTAGTTTGAAGAGTATTGGTATTATCCCTTCTTTGAAGGTCTGGTAGAATTCTTCGCTGAATCCATCTGGCCCAGGGCATTTTTTTTAGAAGGGAGACTGTTCATGACTGCTTCTATTTCCTTGGGGAATATAGGGTTATTCAATCTTTCTACCTGATCTTGACTTAATTTTGGTAGATGGAATCTATCAAGAAAATTGTCCATTTCTTTTAGATTTTCAAATTTTATGGCATATAGGCTTTTGTAGTATGACCTAATGATTGGATTTCCTCAGTGTCTGTAATTATGTCCTTTTCATTTCTGATTTTGTTGATTTGGATAGTTTCTCTCTGCCTTTTAGTTAGTTTGGCTAAGGGTTTGTCTATCTTGTTGATTTTCTCAAAGAACCAGCTCTTGGTTTCATTGATTCTTTGAATAGTTTTATTTGTTTCTAATTGATTGATTGATTTCAGCCCTGAGTTTGATTATTTCTAGCTGTTTACTCTCTGGGGTGTGTCTACTTTTTTATTTCTAGAGGTTTCAGATGAGGTATTAAGTTGCTTGTATAAGATGTTTCAAATTTCTTTATGAAGGCATTTAGTGCTATGAACTAAATGCCTTAGCATTTAATTCCTCTTAGCACTGCTTTCATTGTGTTTCATAAGTTTGGGTATATTGTGCTTTCATTTTCATTGAATTCTAGGAAGTCTATAATGTTTTTTTTTTTTTAATTTCACCCCTGACCCACCTTCCTTGAGTAGAGAATTTCTCAGTTTCCATGAATGTGTAGGATTTTGCTATTTATGTTGTTGCTGAGGTCCAGTTTTAGATCTTGAAATGTTTTGTTTATTTCCTCTCTAAAGGCAACAATCTGTTGACTGTATTTTCCTGTACTTCTTTATGGATTCTGTTTGTTTTCTTTGTTATCATCAAAGAATAAGCATAGATTTAAGGTCACTGTCTTGAGTTTCACCTGTGTTAGGGTATCTAGGGCTGCTCGTCTTTAGATAACTAGGTTCTGGTATGCTATATTGCTTTGGCTTTTGTTGATTGTGTTTTTATTCTGGTCTTTACAATCTGGCTGTCTCAGGTATTGACAGGTAGTTTCTGGTGCCTGCTAGAGTCCTGGGGGGTGGCAGTGGGGTGGGAAATGCCCTGGGCAGGAAGCTGGCTGTTCCCTGAAGGAGCCTTCCTTAGCTTGTTGAGTATGGTCTCTAAATGGCTGGCTTTTCAGGGAATTGCAGGTTTCCTCAGGTGTATGATCCTGTGGGCTAACTGTGCTCCTTGGGCACACAGGGTCTCTGCTCTCATCAGGTGAAGTCTCTGAGACAGCTGCCCTGCCACTGGCTTTCTTGTTCTAAATTTAAGGAGCTACTGCTGCTCAGACCCTGTGTTTACTGGGTGAAGCCCTTTTGAAGAAAGAATGATCCCAGAGGTTTGGTTGGTCTCACTAGGAGTCATTTGTGTGAGATGTTAAAGGGGTAGAAGTAGGGTATTTTCCCTCTCTTATGTAGGCCATTTGACCTTCCATCCCTTTCTTTCTCTCCTCCCTTTCTACTTCCCTTCCTTCCTTATTTCTGATTTTTAACACATTTTTACTTATGTGTTTGACTGTTTTTTCCTTCACCTGTGTATGTTTAACTTATGTGTGCCTGGTTTCCACAAAAGCCAGAAGAAAGTGTCAAATCATCTGGGACAAAGTAACAGATGGTTGTGGCACATCATGTTAATGCTAGGAATCAAACCTAGGTCCTCTGCAGGACTCCAGTGCACTCAATCATTGAGTCATCTCTAGCTCTGGACCCTGTTTTCTGGTTTTTGAGACAGAATTTTGTTTTGTACCCTAGGCTGGCCTTCAGCTTGAGTTGAGCCTTTTAAGCACTGGCATCACAGGTATGCACCACCATGCCTAACATTTCCAGGTTGGTTCTGGAAATAAATAAATCAATCAATGGCCAGCAGAACTTGCTAAGGATAGAATATTCTGGTGTATTTAAAAACACACCCTTTCTCTTCTCACAACCAAAATACATTTGTCTCTGGTATTAACTATGAAGACCTAAGGGAGTTTGTGGAGATAAAGCTAAAATTTTTGACCCTCAAAGTGTGTTGTCTGTACTGAACTGCCAGCAATCAGTCAACAGCATTAGGTTTTTTTGTACCTGACAAAGACTCCTCAGAGGTGTTCCGTCATAAATTTCTGCACCAGCACATTGTGGTTCTCTACACCTGCCCATCTGCCTCTTCAGGATTCCAGGCACAGGTGTACCTATGACGTAGACCTTCTGGCAGATGTCAGAAGGTCTATATTTTTTTAAGTTCAACTTTTTTTCTGTTGCCACTTTACAGCGTGGACCAGAAGCAAGAGAACTTATTTTAAACAATTTTATTAGCAATATTTTATGTTAAAATTATAATTCTAAAAAAACTTTCATCTTGGCACAGCATAATCACTTAAGTCACAACGATTTCTTGAATTAAAATGAGAGATAATAAAAAACAGACTTCTCAAAAGGGACAAAAAGCTTTAAGTTTCTTTCTCTTTATCCATCTTCTGTAGTCAGCCTTTTCAACAATGAAATTCAACCTTGAAGGTAACTCAGCATGATTTCCATAATGACACAGTATAGTGTAAACTCCTGCACACCAGAGAAGAAAATGATACATAAAAACAGTCTTACAAGCTGATCCTGGTGGTAGAACCTGTGATAATAACTACTTTCTAGACTGAGGTAGGAGGATCAGAAGTTCAAGGTTAATTTGGGCTACAAATGGAGTCCAAGGAAGTCCTGAGCCATTGTTTTAAGTTAAACTATAAAGGAAGGGTTAGGGGTATAGCTCTGTGGTAGATCTCCTGCCTAGAATTCCCCAGTGAGGGGATGGAGGTATGTTTCAGTGGTAAAACACCTGGCTAGAATGCCCCAGTGGAAGGCTGGGACATGGCTCACTGGGAGAATAACCACATCGCATGTGCAAGGCCCTGAGTTCCATGCCCAGAAATAGAAAAATAGCAAAGATTTGGGTACACAAAATCTTGGACAAAAATGACATGGTTGCCCTTTTTAGCAAAGGGCCAGGTGAGAGGGCTCTTGTCTAGTTGGAGAAACCACTGCCTATGCTACTGTTATTTGCGTTTTAGTAGCTTTTAATTCTAGATGTTAGCAGTCAACTCAGCCAGTTTTACATGTTTTTTATTTTAGTTACAAGTCCTTTTCCTTTTCCTTTTCATGGTGTCAGCTTCACCATGAAACACAGATTGGGAGCCTGTTAGCTTTTTGCCCACTACCCTAGAGTGGCCATGCCAGCTGGATCCCTATAGACTAACATTTCTCATGATGACTCAGAATCAACATGTCTCTTCATTTGGTTTGACACGTTGAGAAGAAAACTACTCAATTTCTTTGTCATAGTGCCCACTGAGTATAAAGTTCATCTTCAATTACAATGACAACATTTCTGTCTATAGGTTTATCAACCAGGGAAATCACCAGCATCAGGACCCCTCTCTGATTTCAAAATGTATCACTGTACTTTGCCATGCTGTTCCAGCAGAATCCAAGTCTGTCATTATCTCTTAGGAATTCCAAGGCCAATGTCATAGAGCAATCTTCTTGCATTGCCTTGCTGAGCCACCAAGCACTGCACAGAGATCCTGGTCATTAACTACAGACATGGCATTTAGTTTTCCTAACACAACCAGCAATGTCTTCATTTGATGCAGTTCCTTCCCAACGTTGCAGGGAAGGCTTGGTAGTGAGGGGTTTTCTACCTTTTGCACATTAGAAAGTACTTATGTCATATGGGTTTTGCTTAATCGTTTTTAAATTATGTGTATGTGGCTATTTCTCTGTGTGAGTACATGCGTGTCACTGCAGTGCCCTTGGAAGCCAGAAGAATGCATCAAATCCTCTTGAACTGGAGTAGCAGGTAGTTATGAACCCTAATGTGGGTACTGGAGACTGAAACTAGCTTCTCTGCAAGAGTGATGAGTACCACAAAGCGGTCTCTCAAGCCTCACTTAATATTCATTCTTGAGAAACTTTTTTTTGTTAGATATAAAATTCTCAGGTGGAAAATTGACATTTATTATTATTATTATTTTAGAATTAAAAAATATTTGACTTCCAATACCAATGAGAAAGTAGGCATCATTCTGATATGTGGCATCCATGAGCACTGTGATTGTTTTCTGTGAATACCTGATACGTGCCAGGAATTTAGAAATAATGAGCTGAAACACCACCATGTAAATGTGTTGCCTTTCTTGGTCTTTGTTGAAATTATTTGATCTGTGGGTTGAAGTGGACCATTCAATAGGACAAGTTTGTTTCTTATTTATTTGAGTAAAATTTTTCCCTTCATTCTATCTCTTCTTTCCTTCTGTAACTCTGTTTGTAAGTGTGTGTGTGTGTGTGTGTGTGTGTGTGTGTGTGTGTGTGGTGTGTTTTCGTGTATTTAGTGTGTACTGTGTGTGTATAGAAGTGTCTGTAAGTATTCGTGCATGCTTATATGTATTCTGGTAGCTTATGCCTTTGTTACTTTCTGTAGTTTCCTTCAGTTACTTTTATTTCTGTGACTATGGGTGATTTTATTGATTTAGTTTATATTCCACACCCCATGTTTTCTACAGTTTTTCCTTGCCAAACATTTACATGCACCTTATTATGTCCCAATATCACAGTCATGTTTTATTATCTTTTAAAATATATTGCTAGATTCGTGTTTGGAAACTATGTTAATGATACTTGTTTCTCCACTCATGAGACAGCTGTAGCTTCCTTTAGTTTGTTTGTTTGTTTGGTTGGTTTTTTAAGCACTGCCTACTTTCCCAAGCTAGAGATTCAACCTTTCTAGATGGGCAGGGGCCACCCTCTAACTCCAGGACACAGTCTTTATATAACAAAAATACAGTGGTGTTCTGCCCCCATAATAAACACCTTTTCTTGCACTAGAACAGAAACATCGCTGAAACAATCTAGGAAAGCCCTGAGTGCAGTCCAGGGTGGCACATTCAGGAATGGATGATGGATGCTTTCCTCTAGGGGAGGATAGACTGGGGCTGAGATGGCCTTATGGATAGATCCATCATGGAATTAAATAACAGTGCTTAAGGAAACCACAGTGACGGTGCCAAGTATGCTTAGGTGCTGCATGCTGTGGCTATATTACTCTTAGCATATGTAGTTATGTAGGTACAGTTTAACTTTGCCGAAGAGGAGACTGAGAGGATGAAAGTAAAATGTGAAATCTACCCACCCCAGCATACCTCATCCCCCATTCCAACTTTCCTCACTCTCACCCCAGCATTCTTCACTCTAACCCTAGTGTATCTCACTTCGCACTCCCAAGAGGCTGAATGGGAGAGAAAGGACAGGGCCTTTCTCATCTGTGTCCTCCACATTTCTATTCCACAGAGCAGAGGGCCATCTGTGCTTCCCAGCCCTCAGACACTCGTTCTTTCCTTTGTCCCTTCAAGTTTTGGATAGCTAATATCTTTTCAGGGTGGCTACCTCCTTCAAGAGATGACCACCCCTGCTGAGTACTTAGCTGTCCACATCTCTCAACTGTGTAAACACCCAAGAAACTGGAGTCTGCTCAATTAAACCATTTGGGTGGTGGCATGTTCTTGCCATATCCCTAAGTAATATAAAGAATACTGTATTTTGAGATAAAGATATTCAGAACCTAGAGGTAAGTTTGGGTGGTGAAGGAACTGAGTGATGAGCAAGTGGTATTGGCAGAGAGATGAGGTAGTTGGAAGCTATGGAGTTGTACTGGGCCTGGCTTTGGAACTTGGTTTTGACTATCGTTATGAAGCCCTTAGAGCTAATGCCAAATTACTTCCTAACTTCAAGCTTTTGTTTCTCATAGGCTTTCAATACTCTACTTCCAAGGCAGTTGCCCCCTATCTCAAGAGATTTAAGAAATGCCCATGAGGAAATGATTTTGAAAAGGAGGCTGACATTCACAGTTACCAGGGGTGGAAACAGTAGGCCACTGTTTATATATAACTAGGCCACTGAATATATAACTATTCTTCTCTTAATTTTAGTTCTTATTTTAAAATGTGATGAGAAAAGTTAAGAGAAATTTTCAATTTTTGCACCCTTGGGGTTTCCCACTTCTCTGCCATGCTGGGTTTAGGGACAGGGAGGAATTGGTCTAATGTAGCCTCACATGGCCCCACTTTAGGCTTGTTTACCTCCTGCTGGGCAGAGAGGGAATTTCCAGCTATTAAGAGGGAAAGAAATTAAATCTGATGTAGCAATGGGCTTACCTGTGCATTTTTATGGCTTTCTGCAATGTTAAAAAAAAACAAAACAAAACAAAACAAAAAAAACATTTGCCAATGTTTGCTTTTAATAGTGTCTGCCTTAGTGAAATTATTGAGCTTTCCAACTGTGACTTCAGTTCTTGGTGTAGTGGGGGCATTTACAAATTGCTTTTAGAAATTAATAGCAAAGTATGAGAAGGAAGAAATAATCAAACAGGTATAAGTGAGGAAAATTTAAAGTGAATGGGGAAAGGTATGCATGAATGATGGATGTGTAGGTAGATGGATCCATGGGTGGGTGAGTAAGTGGGTGAATGGTTGAGTGGGTGGATATATGGATGGGTGGGTGGCTAGGTGGGTGAATAGATGAGTTGATAGTTGAATGGATAAATAGGTGGGTGAGCAGATGGATAGGTGGGTGGATAAATGAACGAATGGGTGGATAGATGGGTTATAGGAATAATGGTTAGAGAACCAATATGCCTATACCTACCCTGAGAGACTAGGAGGGAATCTCTGAAAAGTTCCTCCTGAGAAGCTTCCTAAGCATTTGGCATCAGAACTCAGAAAGGGCTATGGCCCTGAACCAGGTTTGGTGTAGAGAGTAAGCCATAGCATTGGTGTTAGCCTAATACACCTGGAATGGTAAGAGAACTCAGAAAGTGACTGCTTTGGGGATGGGAGACTTTGGTATGTGAAAGTACTCAGGGTTCTTGTGGACCCAGGAATAGAGAGACATTTCCTAAGATACCACAGCCATTCTACACTCCACCAAGAACAAGCAGTGTGTGTGTGTGTGGGGGGGGGGGGGGTTTTCTTCTTTTTGGAAATTTTCACTTTTTTTTTTTTTTTTTTTTGCTTGGATTTTGAGCTGACAAAGCATCCTACCAAGATTTATTTTATCAGACCATTTGGATCTATGTTCTGACCCAGGAAAGAGTTATAGAGATTAGGGTCTCTATAAATACAGATATATCTATTTCTAGATATAGATATAGGATATATACGCTATTACTCAGTTCATAGGTGAACGGCTTCCAGACTTTATTTTTGCTCTGTAGACTTTGAAGGCCTTTGTTCTAAAGCATGAAGGGCAGATTTTAGGAGCTGACATTTTAACAGGCATGCCAGTTACCTTTTGCCGGCTTATCATAAACTAAAGGCAACCAGATTTGCTCATTGGCTTGTCTCTAAAAGTATTTTCTTGGTTAATGATTGATGTAAATAGTCCTGGTTTATATAAGCTAAACATACTGTGGAGAACAAGCCAGTCAGCAATTCCCATGAGCATCATTTTTCCATGTTCCCCACATTGCCTGTCCAAATGAATATGGGGAGCACATGACCCCAGCCCCAGATCTATCAGCCACTTTGTTTTGCTTTTGTTGGAGACAGAGTGCTGCTGTGTAGCTCAGGCTGGCTTAGACTTACTATGGCCCAGGCTGGCTTCTCACTTGCTGTACTCTTGCCTCAGACTCTTGAGGTCTCAACATCAGAGGTCTAAGTCACTATGTCTGTATCCAGGGATATCCAGTGGTATCCCTGAATGTTAGATGCTATCTTTCAGCAAGTGTGATAAAAAGCAAATGAAAATCGCGTTACTAAATGGCATGGTTGTTATGGAAATATTGGATAAACAGAAGTGTGCTTGCCTATGGAATCTAGCACCACACTAACTATTCACCAGAACAAAATTTAAAATCCCTGATTTTACAAAATGCTGATTACAGGATGCTGAAATTAGATTTAGAATTCATGTCTGTCTGGTCCCAAGTTCATGTGTTTTCCTGTTTACTTGCAGCCATATGCACAGAGGCACACAAAGATGAGGCTGGGATTAGCTGCTAATTAGTGGAGTCTGCAAAATACAAAGGCAAAGCCCATATAGAGCAAGCTGACAGTGACCAGAGCATTAATTCAAGTGTACAGAGTCTCCACACATGGACCTCTTTACAGGTCTCAGGCTCACAGCGCTGGATGTGAGTAAAGTAGACTAAGTATGACAGTCACACTTAAAAACAAACAAATACCCACTGAGGGGCATGTGTTCTACGTGGGCTTTGTGAGGACTTCCAGCTTTTTGTCCTGGGCCACATTTGGACCAAAGCCTTACAGTCCTGTGTGGACATAGTTCCCTTTTCATAATCACTGGAGAAGACTCATCAACCAGTTACGGGATTCCAGAGACAACTGTTCCAGAGGTTCACCTGGATTCAGAGAACTTTTAAAGAGTATATGAAATAAATGTGTGTTAAGCAATGGCATTTTAGAGTTATCTGCCTTCCTAGATTATCAGAGTCTGTCCTAACTAGTTATGGCCCACCTTTCTTGCAAACCTGCATTAATGAGCAGTATTCAGAAACCAGAGTTAGAAGATTGCTTCAGTTGCTGATGCCTTTACCAAATTGGTGTGACCCAGGGAAGCAGAATGGGGCAGCTGATGGTTTGGGAAGACCTATCATCAGGTATCCATGATATTATAGGTGCCAGCTATGTCTCAAAGCATGAGAGGAGGAGTGTGAATTTTGTGAGACACATACCTCTCCAATGCCATCTCCACAACATCCTTTGCCACCCATCGTCACCATTTAATCTGATAAAGCTTTGTTTAAATTGGCCTAGGCTACCGAGGGAAGGATATGGCAGAGGGAATAAAAGGGACTAGGTCTCAGGGCAGCCTTATCCAGATCCTTAAATCACATTATAAATCTCCTGCTGTAAATCACTGATCCCCTATCTCAGCTGTTTCTTGTCTGGTTAGTGTCACTCTTAGTCACACAATTTCAGAGCCAGCATGACTTCCCCTATGCCCTCAGGAAGGTTCCAGCCAGCAAGTCAGCTTCCTGCAGCCTACCTGATGCCAGTAGCCAGGTAGGGTTTAGGAATTCACGGCATAGGTATACCGAAGACCCTCTGCTTGGAGCCATCTGACCAGTCCAAGCCCCAGGGGAGTCTCCTCTACCCCTAAGTACCTTCCATAACTTCTTGCACATTTCCTTCCATGTCCTGCACATTCATCCTATATGCCACTGTAATGTAAAGGAAATTAAATTTGACAAGTGACACTGATCTTTATGTAACCACTCTACAAACAATACAGGGAGGTGCTAGGTGCCTGTATAGAGCAGTCATGGAGAATCTGTTCTGTGCTTAGGGAAAAGTTGCAAGACAGGTGGGGTTAGGGTCTTGCAGTTGGCTTTGTGGAAATGTTTCCATTGTGCCATCAAAGATGACTTTCAGGAGGATCAAGTACACTGTCTCTAGTGGCTTTAACTATGAGCACCGGGAAGGGAAGAGGAAGGGTGGGCATGCTGCTGTAACCATCAGGGATTTATGCATTGCTTTTCTTTATGAGGTGCTGGTACTTCCAGACACTCTCCACAGTAGTATTCATAGTCTCTGTTTGAGTTCTGGTGCTGCCTAGGGCAGTCTGCTAGGTGGTAGGCAGGCAGGCCTTTGATTGGGCTTCATGGGCCCCAAGATGACAGTTTGTAAGAGTAATTGAGTAGAGCCATCTCCAGAAAAGCCAGGAAGAGAGTGGTGAGTGAAACGAAGAGGGAAAGCAAGGATGCAGCCTCAAGATCCTCAGATGGTGACTGTGAAGAATGTGTGCTAAATGACAGAGCTGCTCAAATCAAAGCGAGAGGCCTGTGTGGCCACACCTACATCTACACAGCCCATGCTGTCAGGCACTGATGATCAGAATGTTCAATGGGTGAAGAATTTGCCTTTCCAGGCATTTTGGGCTCTTCTCCCTCCAACAAAACCAAACAAACGCAATATAGGATCTACAAGTCTGAACTTGGTTTTGCAGTTGGCCCGGGAGGAGGTAGATGAAGAAGAAATACTAAGAAGATGTGAAGGAATATGGGTGGAACCTGATGATGTCTGTTATATCATTGTATTTAAACCCAGTCCACGGGCTGGAGATATGGCTCATAAATTAGCAGGGCTTTTGCAGAGGACTAGGGCTCAGTTCCTAGCATCAACATCAGATGGCTCAAAATGTCCTTTAACTTCAGTTCCAGGGCATCTGATGACTTACAACTTCCAAAGGCATCTGTATATGTGTGGTATATATACCTTCTCACAGGTACACATATAATGTACACACATAAAGAAATCATAATTACATTCCTGGTGAACACATGAGGAAACTGAAGCTTAAAGAGGTCAAGTAAGTAGATTGCACAACTACTCAATAGAATTTAAATATAGATTCTCTAACTCCTGACCCTTTCCACGTATGAGAATGTGACCCTGGGACAGGATTGGCTCATTGACCTTGGCTTATCTGGGTGGATATGAAATTATAGGTGATGGTCATAAGTCCCAAGCAAGGCAGAAGAGTTACTGTAATAGACAGAAGAGTCCCAGGATGAGATCCCATCTCCAGGATCTGCAAACAACATTTGAGCCTTATTGCTTTTGCTCTTCCTGGACAGGTCAGTGGAAGTGGGGCTGATATTAGAGTAATGTTTTGGCTTGTGAGGATGATGATACCCAATTTTATCCATATTACTATAAAATGATATAATTTTTATTGTCTTTAAGAACTGAATAATACTCCACCGTGTATATATATATTATATCCCTTTTTCTTTGTCCATTTGTATGTTGATAGACACCAGTCCTATTCCATATCTTGGTGATTGTGCAGAATGCTGCACAGAATAAGAGTATGTAAGAACACCTATAGAAAAAAAAAAGAACACCTATAGAATGCTCATCTAGAATCTTCAGGAATGACATAGCTGGGTCATGTGGTAAATTCTAGATTCAGGTGTTTGAGGATCCTCCACATTGATTCCTACATTTGCTGCACTAATTTATATTTCTACCAGAAGTTAATAAGTGTTCCCTAAACCATTAGCATTTGTTGATTTCTTCATATCCTCTGGCTTGGATAAGATAATATCTCAAGGAAATTTTGATTTGCATTTCTAGGAGGGACTCCTGAAGAAATCAGTCATAGAGCTATGAACCACATTCTTTGATGGCACTGTGTTGACCACAAACCACAAATGAGCTGACATTACAGACAGCACAACAGAGACCAAGGAAAGAAAATGTACTCCATCAAGTTCATGTTGTCACTAGGACTCCAGGTCGGAGGGTGTGCTCAAGACTCTAAATTCTAAATTATATGCTACACCACACAGCACAAGAATAAAAGATGATTTTTCCTGGGTGTCTTTTAGAGTACCAGTGGATTAGAGGAGGGTCACCCAATTGTCTGTGACTAAAACTCAGGTGTTCTGAATAGTTCCCACCTGAGAAGAGACTTGGCTTTTGTTTTCTTCTATGAGTGGCTTATGTAGTCAGTTTGTTGTCAGATGGTCCTCATCATTATGGGGTTAGGGACTTCCGGTTAATCAACTCAAAGTGGGCAAATACCAATTTCTCAAGGGTTCTAGCAAAAGTCCCAGGACAGAGAGTCATTGGCTCACCTTGAATCATATGCCAGTATCAGAGCCAATCTCTTCATTCTGATTGGAAACTCAAAAGTGGCTAAGGTGGAGTATTGGGGTGTGTGTGTGTGTGTGTGTGTGTGTGTGTGTGTGTATGTGTGTGTGTGTGTGTAATATAGTTTTTAGATAAAAACAAGGCAGTTTGATTCCACTGAGGAAGATTTAGAAGATGAGCATATTCATAGTGTAAAGTCCATCATGACAAGCTTCCCAGATAAGGGAAGCCTGAGGCCATCCATTTCTGTGTAGTTTATTTTATTTTTTTTTTAATTTTGGGTGCTCTAGATGAGCATGAGATGGGGATGCATTATGACATTGAGTTTTCATGGATGTGTCCCCAGGGACCTGGAAATGGAGAGAAAGGGAAAGGGAAAAGGAAAGAAAGAAAAAGGGAAAGGGAAAGAGAGAAGGCAGCACAGTGTGACAGGTGCAATGAAGGCTGGTGGTGCTCCTTGGCCTCCTTTGCTAAGTTGGTTTCTGATCCCTCAGTTGTACCTGGTGGCTGATAGAGACTCAGCTCTCTGGAGCACTGCCCTGGGCTGACAATTTTCACCTTCTGGGGGTTGGCTCATAGCCAAGATAGGACTGACTTAAGGGAGGTATGAAAGATAATTAGAGCAAGCTCCTTGCCTGCCCAGAGGGCTCTGTATGATCAGCCTGAGGCCAGGTTTCAGACTTTGACAGAAGTTACATCTTTGCCTGCCATCCCTACTTTCCTCTGTAGAAGGTTTACGTAAGAAACACCTTTCTGAGGCAAACAAGACAGACATCAGGGAAAACAGGGAACAAGATAGGAGCCTATCACAGAGGGCCTCTGAAAGGCTTTACCCAGGAGGGTATCAAAACATGCTGAGACTCATAGCCAAACTTTGGGCAGAGTGCAGGGAATCTTATGAAAGAAAGGTGAGATAAAAAAGACTTGGAGGGAACAGGACCTCCACAAGGAGAACAACAGAACCAAAAAATCTGGGAACAGGAGTCTTTTCTGAGACTTATACTCCAAACAAGAACCATGCATGGAGATAACCTAGACCCCCTGCAGAGATATAGCCCATGGCATCTCAGTGTCCAAGAGGGTTCCCCAATAAAAGGACCAGGGATCATCTCTGATGTGAACTCATGGGCTGGCTCTTTGATCACCTCCACCTGAGTGGGGAGCAACCTTACCAGTCCACAGAGGAAGACAAGAAGCCAGTCCTCGTGAGATGTGATAGACTAGGGTCAGATGGAAGGGGAGGAGGACCTCCCCTATTATTGGAGTTGGGAGGAGCTTAGGAGAAGAAGAGGGAGGGGAAGGTGGGATTGGGAGGGTATGGGAGAGGGAGCTACAGCTGGGATACAAAGTGAATAAACTGTAATTAATAAAAATAAAAGAAAAAGAAAACACCTTTCTGGTCTCTGCCTTTGGGCTGCAATTTCAGGGCAAGGGTTCAAGATTTCTTTTGATGCTGTACTGTGCAAAGCTGATACAGCTTGTTCCATCTTGGGGCCAAGGAGCACTGTATAGTTATGGTGGCCATTGGTTATAGATCACCCAGCAGAAGAAAAGGGAAAAGAGATGGGTTCATAACAGGCACTCTTAGCTTTCTGTACAACTCTGGAAGCCCAAGGAACATCACTGACAATCATTACCAAGGAGTCCATGAAAGAGGAGACAAACCACTGAAATACTACAGATATCTAAATAGGTGTCAACTAACACTGATTCCAGGGAAGAGAAACCGAACTACAGAGAACTTTCAAGATCAAGGTTTCTAAATAGCTCCGTGCTTAGCTGTAGCAGCTGTGGAAGTGCTGTAATTAACTGACAACAGGTTGCTGTTTGTCAATTTGTTACTTCTTATGTCGCCAGAAGTACAGAATTCAGTACTTATAAAATCCTTGTAACGAAATATTTCTCCTTTATGGAGGCTGTGTTTGTATAGATGAACATTAATTTAAACTTTTTGACCTCATTTGCATTCTAAAATTATGGCACTGTAATTTTCATCTCCCCAATGCGTTCACTCTTAATTAATCTTAACCACTCTCAAGCTTTTCTCGTTTCTATTATCACCATTTAAAGTTTCGAAGACTGTTTAATGGATTTAAATCGCATATTCAAATTAGTTTTTTTCCCAAAGTTATAATGACTTGAAATTTTTATTTGATTTGGGCCCTGAAAAGTCATTTGATTGTTGTACAATTTAAATCATCTGTGTGGAATAAAATTCATTAACCTTATTTACATGTGTGTGAAAATTATGACAGGCTAACCAATTAACATTTTCAACTTGTGCAGGTTTGCAGCCTGCCACTATGGCTCAAGCTGCTGCTATCATACTGACTTCCAATGGCACTGTTGCAGAAATCCATCTTACATCTTTGTTGGTAGTTAAGGCTGGAATTGTAGACATGTCATTGTATGATGTGTGTTGAAACTTTTCCCTTCAGGGTCCTGAGGAGCAGTGGCCTTCTGTAATTCAACATTGGCATAGTGGAAGGGCCTTGCTGGGACCCTGAGGGTATAGGTTTGGAAAGTATAGAAAATAGAGGAAGTCCTCAGTGAGTAGAGTCTTGAGTGAGTGTGCATTGTAGACATGGGCCCATAGGACAGTTAACAAAGCTTGACCCCTTTGTATGTGCTGTATGAAATAAGCACACAAGCTTCCAGTTGCAGAGGATGTATCTGTCCTCTCCTCATTCCCTGGGCATCCCTAATCAAGGAGGAAAAGTTCCATTTTGGGGGTGAATCCTTCCTTTTAGAGTCCCACCCTGCAGAAGCAGAACTCTACTCTTCTTTTCATGGATATACTGCTGGAAAGCCTTTTTCAGACTTCCTTTGTGGGTAGAGATGAAAGTCACATTGTAGTATAGACATGGCAGCCACAATGCCTAGCAATAGCTGTGGGTTCAGCTCAGGGCTCACCATTAACTCCCTATGAGATCCTCCTATTTCCTAACATTGGAAACTGACATAGACTCTTCACAGGTCCCATGAAGCCATTCTGCCCCCTCTTTATAATCATCATTGCCAAGATGATTATGTGGGAGCATAGATCCCATTTATCCTAGTTTATTTTTTATTGTTGTGATAAAATGCTGATCAAAAGCAACTGGGAGAGAAAGGGGTTTGTTTCAGTTGATAGTCTGTAGTTACTCACAAAGGGAAGTCAGGCAGGAACTGATGCAGCAACTATTTAGTAATGCTGTTTACTGACTTGCTCTTTGTGGCTCCCTCAGCCAGCTTTCTTATACAACCCAGAACCACCAGCATAGGGGTGGCACTATCCACAGTATGCTGGGCCCTCCCCCATCAAACATCAGTCAAGAAAATGCTGTAGAGATTTGCCTATAAGCCAATCTGATAGAGGAATTTTCTCAGCTGATGGTCCCTCTTCCCAGTTGATTCTAGCTTCAAGTTAACAGAAAACAAAACCAAACAAACAACAAACAAAACCACCAAAAAAACCTCAGATCACCATTGTAGTGAAATGTACTCTGTCCCTGGCTTCCCACTGGATCCTATATTGGCAGAACTGCTCATTTGGACCAATTTGGCCAGCCTTTCCTACCCTTGCTCCCCAGCCTCAGGGCCTTCACAGATTCCTGTACTTACCTAATTTCACTTGCTGTCAAGCTCAGAGTACTGATCATCAGCATGGATGATCCTCCCACTCCTTCTTTACCAAGTCATCTCACATGCCATTCTGATCACTCAAGAATTGTTCAGCCTTCCTAAATAGTCACATGGCCTTGTGCAGCTCACACGAGTTCGCTATAGAAGATGTCACCTATCTCTTGCTCCATGTCTCTGACTCATCTAATTTTCAATTTGCTGTTATGTGCCACAAAACTCTTAGTCAAAGGCTTAGGGGAGGTAAGCATCAGGTGGCTCTTTGCTTATTCTTGTAAGACAGTCATGTGACTTAGTGCACAGCTTCATATTTGTTTGTGTTGAAATAGTAGTGATCAGACTCTATAGGAGCCTTTATTTTTTCTTTTTTGCCTTGTCCTTCTAGGCTTCATATTCATCAAGAAAATAAACCAAGGTAACCAGCAGAGGCCCATTTCCCCAGCTACCTACCTCTACCATCCTTGGGGAAGTGTGGGCTGTCAAATTGGAGTCTGGAAATATGGTTTTGTTTTGTAATCCAGATTAGCCTAGAAATCATATTCCTTCTGTCTTGGCCTTCTGACCAATTGGATTACAAGTGTGTTCTACTCTGATCCCCCAACACACACACCTGCTCACAGATAATAGAGTAAAGAAACTATAGCTCAAAGTCATCTAAAGGAGGGAACCTCAACTGAGGAAATACTTCAATGAGATGGGGCTGTGGACAAGCTTGTAAAGTATTTTCTTGGTTAGTGATTGATGGGGAGGGCCCAGCCCATTGTGGGTGATGCAGTTCCTGGGCTGGAAATCCTGGGTTCTATAAGAAAGGAGGCTGAGCAAGCCATGAGGAGAAAACCAGTAAGTGGCACTCCTCGGCCTGTGTATCAGCTCCTGCCTCCAGGTCCCTGCCCTATTTGAGTTCTTGTTCTGGCTTCCTTCAAGGATGGACTATAACCTGGAAATGTAAGCCAAATAAACCATTTCCTCTCAAAGAAAGAAAGAAAGAAAGAAAGAAAGAAAGAAAGAAAGAAAGAAAGAAAGAAAGAAAGAAAGTTATAGCTCAACATACAGTTCACACCTTGGTCTCTAGTCTTCTATTTTTAGCTGTCTAAACAGGAAATAAGTGGATCAGTGCTCTGGGGAGCTTTGTCTAAAATGTCAGGCTCCTCTGCAGGTCAGAAGTATATACTTGAAGTAAGAAGGCTGATGGGAATCTCCTGCATTACAGATGCTCCTGTAAACAATCTTAGTCTCACTAGATCAGCAATGGAACTGGAGTAGATTTGAAGCTCTAGTTTACTCTTCACTCCCTATCTGAGGCAAGCAGAAATTTCCTTCTGTCTCTTCAGGAGAAGTCACACACCACCTGCCCATAGAATAGTGCTACCCACATGTGCCACCCACATTAATCGTGAGTCTGGCTGCCTCAGTTAATTTAACTTCTAGATGGATCCTGTCAGGCTTAGGGAGGGTGTATCTTGCATTCCCAAATTGGCTTTTTCTTTAACTTTTATTCTTTCTCCTCTTCAACCCCCAGTCTATTGGATGGCGCCACCAATACGGCAGTTTTCTTGAAAAATTCCTTCACAGATCACTCAAAGTGCTTTGCCAAACCTAAGCACCTTTCAACATAGTCCACTTGATGATCAACCATCCCAGGGAGTATATCCTCAAAGTAGACAAAGACTTAGGAGACTACTATGGTCTAGAGACTTTTTATAACTATTCAGGACTTGATTTTCTTAGGAGGCTACACAGCAGCCTGGGGAGGAGGAAGGAAAGATGGTTCCCATGGCCCAGAGGGCACTGGCCTTGTCCTGGCTCCATCCAGATTGACTAGTGGGACTTGACACATTCCTGTCCTTTTCTTATGTATATATTTTTTTGTTTTGTGAAATTAGCGTGTCCTTACTGGGCAACAGCATATGGCACACTGTCGCTGGAAGCCTGTTTTCACACTTCCTAGGTGTCAAACCTATGCTAAGTCTATAGTGATCCAGGAAGGTCTGCCTAGTGTATCTCCTAATCCACTGCTGGATTGGATGAGTGAAGGCTCAGCGCTTTTTAGTTACAGCCTTAAGGCATAATGACTTTAGTTCTGCTATGGAATAGACTCTGTTTTTATTGCTAGTGAACTCAGAGAAGCTCTATTTCCTGGCGCCCCCACTGCACCAACATCCCCCGCCTTACCTCTGTGCTTCTACAGCTGAGGTCAGGGAGAAAGGCTCATGTTGTTCTGCACTGTACCCAGCATATGTGAATCCACACAGGCTCATTGAGACTGACACTCAGCAGTGACCTTCCTGTACCTCCATTGCAATTACCTATCTGCTGATGCCTCAAGGCCCTGTCCCTTTTATAGTTTTGCTTTTCTCATGTGTGACAGAACAGGAATTATGACTCCAAGTGCTCACTGGCATTTCTATGTCTTCATTAGCCTTAAAAACACATTCACTTGACACATAATGCAAGAGGAGTCTGATTGCTGAACAGTGAAGATTCTGACTTCACAGGCCAGTGCAAGGACCTCAAATCCCCACAAACTCACATTTGAGTGATTTAAACATCTTCAGAGTGCCAACTCAGCATCCTTGATATAGTTATCTATGTTAGTGGATAACTATTGAATAGTGTCTCTCATTTCTGCCCAACAAGAATCTCAAAATATGACTTGATTTGAAAATAGGGTCTTTGCTTATGGCCAACTGTTGGGCAATGTGCAGGGAATCTTATGTAAGAAGTGGGAAATAGTAAGATCTGGAGAGGACAGGAACCCCACAAGGAGAGCAACAGAACCAGAAAATTTGAACACAGGGGTCTTCCCAGAAACTCATACTCCAACCAAATACCAGGCATGGAGATAACCTAGAACCCCTGCACAGATGTAATCCATGGCAGCTTAGTGTCCAAGTGGGTTACATAGTAATGGGAAGAGGGACTGCCTCTGACATAATCTGATTGGCCTGTTCTTTGATCACCTCCCACTGAGGGGAGAGCAGCCTTACCAGGCCACAGAAGATGACAATGCAGCCATTCCTGATGTGATCTGATAGACTAAGATCAGAAGGAAGGAGAGGAGGACCTCCCCTATCAGTGGACTTGGGGAGGGGCATTTGTGAAGAAGGGGGAGGGAGGGTGGGACTGGGAGGGGAGGAGGTAGGGCCTTATGGGGGGATACAAAGTGAATAAAGTGTAATTAATAAAAATAAATAAATTTAATTATAAAAAAAGAATATAGGGTCTTTGAATATATAAAGTTAACATGAGGTCACAGAGGGCTCAGGATGGACCCAAGGTCAGTGATATTAAACTTTGTGAAGACAGACACAGAGACTGCAAAAATATTGATATATGACAAAGAATCCTTGAGTATCATAGAAAGTCAAAAAGGAAGGACAGAGTCTTCCTATGAATGGAGCAAACATGGCCTGCAGACTGAGAACAGAGTGCTGCCTTAAGCTACTGGCCTATGGTAATCTGTCATGGCTGCCTGAGGATATTAACACACACGTTCCAACCAACCCCTTATTGATCTTGCATGAATCTTTTTGAGGTGTGGAGCCTCATGCCATCATTGCTGCTAGAACACTTCCTTACCCTGCTGAGGAATTATTTAATAGGATGGGAAGGCCCTAGGGCCTGTAGTAACTTAAACAATGTAATTTATTTTTCTGAGAGTGGTGGAACATTGAGAGAGGGTGTTGTTACATGGCCCAGGGAGGCTGCAAACTTACCATCCTTTTGTCTCTGTCTCTCTAGCGCTAGGATTACACCCAGTGTCATTCTCCCTCTGTTCCCCCTCCCTTAACTGTGATTGCTGTGATCATGACTGAGAGGGAAAGAATGGCGGGCATGATCGCGGGTGATAGAGACCTCAGGGAGCTGGTGAGCGAGACAGGAAACACACTTATCCAGACTCGGGCTTCATTGAGCAGCTTGTTTAATAAGGGTGAGCAAAAGCTCCCCCTTTAAAACTTTGGGGAGTCGGTAGAGACTTTCTGTATATCATTGGTGGGGATCAAGGTGGTGGGAATGCCTTATTTGCATGGAGAGGAATTCCAGGTGTTTACTGGACATGACCTTATACGTAGAGAGGAAATATACCTGGCTGCTACTGTCTGACTTCCTCTAATGTGGGCAAAGGTGGAGGCTGCGGGACTCTGTACTGGGATTTCCAGGGCCTGGGACATGGAAGGGAATGGTCTTCACTCTTGCTGTTCTCAATATGAGATTTCTGGGGTTTTACATGACTCAACCCCACTCCTGCTTCCAACTGGCTCCTTCTGGGTTCTTGATACCCAAGCCCCACAACTCAGTTATAACTAACTTTATATTGTGACAATAAACACAGAAGCAAGATATTCTAAGGGTTTCTCAGAGCTCAGAAGCCCTTGGGTTAATTGTCTATGATCCCCATAGTGGTAAGTAAACAGCTGTGGCAAATCTCATCTTTTTTTTGTTCTATTAGTAGTGTATATTCACAAGTAAGAGGAAGTGGAGAACTCCTGTTCTTTCATTTCCATCAAAAAAGAATAAGGTCCTCAGCAATTCCTTAGGACCTCTTGGTCAGAGCTTAGGTACATGTTCTTGCCTTTATGAGTAGGAAGACATGTAAAAAAAAAAACCTCATGGCTGATAGCTATTCTTGTGGAAGGCAGAATGTTTAAGGGGAAAAGGGAGGAAATGAGTAATATTCCAATGTGTAAATGTACCACAATTTCTTTATCCATTCTTCAGTTGAATGACATCTAGGTTGTTTCCAGTTTCTGACTATTATGAATAAAGCTGTCATGAGCATGGTTGAGCAAATGTCTTTGTATAATGGAGCGACTTTCAGGTATATGGCCAGGAGTGGTATAGCTGTATCTTGAGGTATGGCTATTCCCAGTTTCTGAGAAAGCTCCAGATTGATTTCCAGAGTGGTTGTAAAAATTTGTATTCCCACCAGCAATCGAGGAGTATTCCCCTTTCTCCATAGCCTCTGCAGCATGTATTGTCACTTGAGGTTTTGAGCTTAGCCATTCTGACAGGTGTAAGATGGAATCTCAGAGTCATTTTGATTTTAATTTCCCTGATGACTAAGGACATTAAAAACAAGGAAATAATGAAATTTGTAGGCAAATGGATAGAGCTAGAAAAGGTCATCCTGCGTGAGGTAACACAGAACCATAAAGACACACATGATATATGCTCACTTGTAAGTGAATTTTAGTCATATAGTACAGGATAGACATACTACAATGCTCAGACCCAAAGAAGATAAGCCTGATGGGCATCTTAAGCTTCATATGGGCCTACTAGTTAGGGGAGTGGGGGCATATCTCTGACATGGACTATGTTGCCTGCTTTTTGATCACTTCCCCCTGATGGGACTTTCCTACCAGGCCACAAGGGAGGAAGATGAACTCAGTCCAGAGGAGTTGTAGTGTTTGGGTAGGGGACTTCCCTACTCTGAGAAATAGGGGAGAGAGGATGCAGGAGGATAAGACTGAGAGGATAGGAAGGAGGGGCCTATGAATGATATGTAAATTGAGTTCATTAATGAAACAAATAAAAATTTTAAAAAGAAAGGGGGATTTGCTGTGGCCCTATGGCTGGCATGCCTACCTGGAAATAGCCATGCTCTTTCTAGGAGTTATCTGCAAGGACAAGGTTGTTCTATACTTCTTGAGAACCAGTCTTTCTCAAGCTCTGCCGAGCTCCTGAAGGATCCGGCAGAATTGCTTAATCATACTCAGAGACAGAGAAACTTGCGATATCCCTCTAAATAAAGGTTCCCAAAGAGATCCACATCCTCATCTCCAGAACCTGCCCTGTGTTCTCTCAAAAGACAAAAATAAGTCTGTAGATATGGCTGACACTTGAGATACGGTATTATATATCGAGCCCAACAATTAAAAGGATTATTGACCAAAGACAGAGACAGAGTTGGGAAGAGGGGCAAAAAGACCAGAGCTGGCATCACTATCTGCTTTCAGAAGTTAGAAATGTAGGCAGCCTCTAGAATCTAGACTAGATAAAAGGAACCAGTTCTGGTCCAGAGCCTACAATGGGGCACAATCTTCAGGCTCCTTGATTTTAGCCCCTGAAAGACATTTAGAACTTCCATTCTTAAAACAGTATATGATAAATATATTGCTTCAATTAATTAAATTTGTAGAAAACTCTTACTTTTGCAGCATCAGCTCAGCCCTGGAATCATGTCTTATGTGTACCAGGGTCTACGTGAAAGTCAGAATTCTTTCCTGAAAGGCTCTCCCTGGATCTCTCTGTGTGTCCATGTCTAGAACGTAGGTTGGCCTGGAGTAGCTCACTTGCTTGCCACTCATCCATGACCTAGATAAGGAAACATCCCAGACCACCATTCATATGCCACTAACTTCCTGGTGGACACTGGGGGCAGGGATCTGTGATTTTGCTCACAAGGTGCTCACTCAGGCCCAAGTCTCTGTTGACAGTCTGGCTCCCGCTCCTTCAGTCTCATAGTACAAAAGACTGATAATCATGACCCCATTTTATCTAGCTACTTACTCCAAATTGAAACATATAATCCTGAAGAAAGAGAGAGGAGGGGGCTTTTGAAACTCAGAAAACTGCAACATTTATAAGGCTCACGGTTTATATAAGAGGCTAACGATTTCTGGGGAAGGGGAGACTCTTTAGTGTCAACAAGTTGGGCAGAGAGCTATAGGGGTGCAGCTTTCATGAGAGATCACCAAAGATGAGATGTGTCCCTTCCATAATGTAGCTGCCTTTGAGTCACTCCTGTTTCTGTTTAAGTAAATCCAATAAGCTTACTGATTCGCCATACTAGACTTGAGTGAGATAGACTCTTTGGTTCTTTGCTGGTGCCCTAGCTGGGGAGGATGGACACTTGTGATTTATTCCTATTCAAAGTCCTGCAACTACAGCAGAAGGTCCCTGTGACTATGGGGCTACAGAGGCATGGTCTCCAGTGACTAGACAGGGTTGGGAAGCACAACTGGGCCCATAGGCCTTGGCTTCCCTGCAAGGAATAATAGAAGAAGACTGTTGTGAAGCCTCCTTAAACCAAAGTACAAGACAGGAGAGGAAAGCCTTTTCTGCCTTCCTTCACAAAGCTTGTCCTACCCTCGAGCATCAAATTTCAGCCTGGTAGCTGTGAGACTTTGAGTCTTAAAGACAGTAATGGGCTTACTAGGTCAGCAGGAGATACTGGCTTCCTGGCATGAGCATGAGACTGGGCATGCGCAGGGAAACTGTGGGTTTGGTTGCTGCAGGCCTGACTAGAACTCTTTTTCTGGAGTCTACAACCCCAAATAGTTGGAGCTTTTCAGATTAGAAGAAACGACTGCTCCCCACCCTCCACTGCCTCAAGCCATTCCTCTAGAAAACTGACTCTTCTAGCCTTCTCCGTGTGGGTACTCTGCTGGCTGGTTATATGTCAGCTTGACACAAGAGAGAATTACCTGAAAGGAGGGGACACCAATTGAGGAAGTGCCTCTATAAGATCCATGTTTAGGACATTTTCTTAATTAGTAATTGATGGGAGTGGATCCAGCTCACTATGGGTGATGCCATTCTTGGGCTGATGGTACTGAGGTCTATAAGGAAGCAGGATCAGCAAGCCACATGGAACAAGCCTTATGTCTTCAGGTTCCAGCGCTGCTTGAGTTCCATCCTTACATCCTTCAGTGATCAAAATTTGTGGAAGTCTAAGCCAAATAAACACTTTCCTTCTCAACTTGTTTTTGGTCACTGTGTTTCAATAGTAACCCTAAGGCAAGCACCCAAACTCTTCTCTTTGATCCTCATCCTTTACACCAAGAACAGATTTCTTGAATTAGCATGTGGCACCTCTTCTTCATCGTAGCCCTACCTGGGCTCCATTGAGAGCCATGGGTCCTTCCTAGGTACGTCATAACTCTCCAGCTTCAGGTCCCACAGTCACCTGCTGCAGTCCTCCATGACCCACACTGATAACAGAGACGAACCTGTCTCAGATCACTTGCTTGAAAGGCCTGCATTCCCCACTACCCAGTAGCTTCTTGCCAAGAGATCACATACATGACACTGATGGCCAATGGAGTTAAATTTTTGAGAATGAGTTTTTCTCATCATTGTTATTCCTGGCACATATCTAGTGCTAAGTGTGTCCATTAATGCCTTGATAGGAATGAGGGTGAAATAAGTGATTCTCACAGAGGCTAACTGGAAGACTGGGGAGATTGTCTCTGATACCATTAGGTGCATTTATAATAAATAAAGTTAAAAAAATAACAGCTTGGCAAGAAAATGCTTATTGTTAGAACATCCTCCCTCCTTTTCTTAGCTAGTGACATTATATCTCCTTCTTTCCTCAAAAGTCCACCCTTCCATAAAGTGTAGTTTATCTTTAATGTTTAATGACTTGGGTGTGTTCATTATTACAGAGCACTTCTCACATGCCATACTGGCCTAGGGAAGGTGAGAGGTCACTGTAATATTCAGCCTCTAACCCCTCCCAGCATCGAAGGACTTATTCCCAAACTATTGAAAGAAGTGTCAAAAGATGTCGACTCTTCACTGTTCCCTGAAAATTATCTTGGTGGAAGACAATCTTACCAAGTTAACTTACTTCTTCCAGAACAACCTTTACCCTACAGATAAACAGAGGGTAAAACTCCAAGACCATTAACCCCACCTAGAGCATCTGTGGATATCTGCAAGACTGGGTGAGAGTTCTAGTGGTCTGCATCCCAGCCCAAACCTTCCTCTGCTTAACCCTGCTCTCTTCACCACAAAGAACACATCCTAGCAAATGTCCTGCCTACCCTTCTCTACCTCTGAGTTTGCTCCTAAGGAACTTGAAATTGTGGTAGAGTTTCCCCAGGATTTATGCTGAGACTTAGCATCATGACATCACACTGTACTGTTCTCAACTGAGTACAGTGGTATTACAAGGTTGCTGGGCAAGGAGGGATTGCTCCAGAGTTTTGCTCACTGTCTAGCTCATATATGGTGCCTCCCAGAATGCCCTCAGGAAAATGGCTTGGATAAAGTCTGGCTACCCATACACCACTGGCTGGAGGACAACTTACTGTCTTGGGAAGAAAGAGGGTTGTGTAATGTGAGAGCATTCCTCATATGTTGTAGTGGCCTAGGGAAGGTGAGAGGCCACACCATTGTGGTGATGAGCCAGTCAGCTTTCTATAGAATTATGGGACTCTGCTCTCTTCCATAGGAGTGTATGAGGCCAAAATGATGGCCTTCCAGATGACTAGTCCATGTCTTTGAGATAGACGTGTGGAAAACTACAAACTCAGAGCACTAAGCTCTTGTAGCTGAGCTGCCAGGTATATGGGAGAATCGTGGCTTCTCTGCTCAGCACAAAGAATCAAACTTATTTCTACAAGCCCATGACTCTCACTCTCCAAACCAAAAGAAGAGAAGATAGAAGAGAAAAAAGGACAGAATAGAAAAAAGATAAAAAGATAATAAAGATGCAGTAAGAATTCTATTCATTCTGCATAATTTGAAAAATCGAGGTAAGGGTTACCAAGGGTCTTTGTTACTTTTATGTGACACCAATAAACCATTTGGCACTCCCTGCTGTGTCACCCTGGAAAGTCACAGCCACTCATCTTTTTGCATAAAGGAGCATCTTTCCTGAACTTCATTCCTTTATAATAAACATAAGCCTCAAAACTGCTCCCAGAAGGCCCTGTCTTTAACCCACAGTCTGTGCCTTCTCCTGGCTACCTGTAGCATCTTTGCCTCTTTTGTTTCTATTGAGGCTATTGGGGATACTGTATTTGGAAGGAAAGTTAGCTGACTATGGCTTTTCAGTGTTTTTTTTTTCTCCTTTGTTTGTTTGTTTTAATAGGCTCCCAGCATAAGATAAGCCGAGCAGCACACTGTTAACTTTGGAGACAGGATTGTCAGTCTTTGTTGCAAGAAATTCTTTGTGAAAGGAAGGATTCTGAAATCTGCTGTGGGCTTTGGAGGCACTAGTACCATTTTCCTGGGTTGTGGGGGTTATCTTGAAAATGGCGTTAGGCTAGCTTCTCTAGAGAAACAGAACCAAGAGGAAAGGTACTGAGATAGAGAAGACAGAGAGAATCAGAGACAGAAGGTACAGATAGGTAGAGATAGATTTAGAAATAGAGTTTAAAAAGGTGATAAAAGGCATAAACTCCGAGGAGACAGAGATATAGAGAAAGAGGAGATAAAGAGGGAGATGTTTTGTGATGCTGGAGGCTGAGAAATTAAAAATCAATACTAAGAAAGCTGGAGACCTAGGAAAACCAAAGATATAGATAGTTCAAGTTTGAATCCAAAGGCCTGAGAAACAGGAAAGCCAAGGAAAAAGTTCCAATTTGAATCCAAGTCCAAAGGCAAAAGAGGACCACTGTGGTAGTTGGAAGATTGTCAGGCAGAGAGAAAGCTCTTGATTACTCAGCCCTTGGCCTTTTCTCATCTTCCTGCCATCAGCAAACTGGATAGCAATTTTCTTCCAAGCTTCAGAAGACTCAGAAGGTTCTAAGTCAGGCCTCTTAAGACTCAGGAATTAATCAACTCAAAAGTCTCAGAAAGTCCCTGTAACCTACCTGATACAGAAGTCCAAGTGTTAAAGACTATTGAGTGGGTGTAGACCCACCGAGGAGCCACAAAGATATAGTCTCTGACCTATTGAGCTGTCACAGTAAATTATGTAGTGAGTTTCAGGCTTTCAAAGGCCAAGATCTGTCATGCATGTTAGGATGGTCTTTGGGTGATAATGAGTAAGTTTCTGCTCCTGTAACTAACACCTCACCAACATTTCTATAACTAGACCTGGTAGACTCATTGTTTCACCAAATTGGACTTTTGTGGTATCATTACTTTGATCTGTCACTAGTTCCCTATCTGGGATGAAAAGATTTTGTATCCTGTGAAATAGTGGCACACAACAATCTAACCCAGGAGCATCTTCTTTTTTCTTTTTTTAATTTTTTTATTTTTTTACTATTAATTGCACTTTATTCATTTTGTATTTTCCCATAAGCCCCTCCTTCTTTCCCTCCCGATCCCACCCTCTCTCCCCATTCCTCATGCATGCTCCTCCCCAAGTCCACTGATAGGGGAGGTCCTCTTCTACTTCCTTCTGATGTTAGTCTATCAGATCACATCAGGAGTGGCTGCATTGTCATCTTCTGTGGCCTGGTAAGGCTGCTCCCCTCTCAGGGAGAGGTGATCAAAGGGCAGGCCAATCAGATTATGTCAGAGGCAGTCCCTCTTCCCATTACTATGTAACCCACTTGGACATTGAACTATCTATCATGTGCTACATCTGTGCAGGGGTTCTAGGTTATCTCCATGAATAGTCCTTGGTTGGAGTATGAGTCTCTGGGAAGTTCCCTGTGTTCAAATTTTCTGGTTCTGTTGCTCTCCTTGTATGGTTCCCATCCTCTCCAGCTCTTACTGAGCATTTTAGTCAGGGTCTTCTCTCTTGC
The DNA here is from genome assembly GCF_907164565.1 of Psammomys obesus. NCBI lineage: Eukaryota > Metazoa > Chordata > Mammalia > Rodentia > Muridae > Psammomys > Psammomys obesus. The sequence continues at coordinate 7,885,321 of NW_026596158.1, forward strand.
TTAGTTTCTTTAGATGTACAGTTTTTAGTAGGTGTATCCTATGTTATGTTTATATGAGTGAGTATATACCGTGTGTGTCTTTCTGCTTCTGGGACAGCTCACTCAGGATGATCCTTTCCAGGTCCCACCATTTACCTGCAAATTTCATGATTTCCTTATTTTTCATTGCTAAGTAATACTCCATTGTGTAGATCTACCATAATTTCTGCATCCATTCTTCAGTTGAGGGGCATCTGGTCTGTTTCTAGCTTCTGGCTATTACAAATAAAGCTGCTACAAACATGGTTAAGCAAATGTCCTTTTTGTGTACTTGAGCCTCTTTTGGATATATGCCTAGGAGTGGTATGGCTGGGTCTTGAGGAAGCGCTATTCCTAGTTGTCTGAGAAAGCACCAGATTGCTTTCCAGAGTGGTTGTACAAAAGACAGCATCTTCAATAAATGGTGCTGGTCCAACTGGATGTCTACATGTAGCAAAATGAAAATAGATCCATACTTATCACCCTGCACAAAACTAAAGTCCAAGTGGATCAAAGACCTCAACATAAAACCAGACACACTAAATCGGTTAGAAAAAAAAGTGGGGAATACCCTTGAACTCATTGGCACAGGAGACAACTTCCTGAAAAGAATACCAACAGCACAGGCTCTAAGAGCAACAATCAATAAATGGGACCTCATGAAGCTGAAAATACCGTCATCAAAACAAAACAACTGCCTACAGATTGGGAAAGAATTTTCACCAACCCTCTATCTGATAGAGGACTAGTATCCAGTATATATAAAGAACTAAAGAAGCTGAAAAGCAGCAAACCAAATAATCCAATTAAAAAATGGGGACAGAGCTAAACAGAGAATTCTCTGTAGAGGAATATTGAATAGCAGAGAAACACTTAAAGAAATGCTCAACATCATTAGCCATTAGGGAAATGCAAATCAAAACGACCCTGAGATTTCACCTTACACCCATCAGAATGGCCAAGATGAAAAACTCAAGGGACAACACATGCTGGAGAGGTTGTGGAGAAAGGGGAACCCTCCTCCAGAAGCATCTTCTTATACAATACATACAGCATGACATTTACCTGGATGTCTTGGGCCCCCACAATATGCTCAGACTTACACGTGAGGCTAATAATTGTAGAAAGGGCACCAATAACCACAGAACATTTGTCAAAGAAACTTCCACAGTTGCAAGTCCTTTGTTCAGGCTTTGGAATTAGCAAGTCACAGTGATGGTGATGGGAAAAGTCACCTCATGGTTCTGCCAAGCTTTCAGACCTGGAGAGTACCCATGCATAGCAAGTTTGAACCTCCCTCCAGGTCTAGGCCTACAGCCTTCTAGCTCTTCTGGCTGAGGGTCTTTGGCCAGTTAGTGGTCCTGACTAGCATGTGATTTCCCCTACTCATTGTCTTTCAGAAGACATGTGAAAGCTGGGAGCTGCTTCCTAAAGCAGTTGAAGGGAAAGAGCTTTATTTGATATCTGGATTCAAGTCTAACATAGAAAGAAATAAAGAAGTTCATCTGAGAGAAAGACTTCTAATAAGAAGGTGGGAGTAGGTAGCTTCTTTATTGATAACCTAGGAATTCTTATTGGCTCTGACTAGTCAGTTTAAAAAATGGGGCATGAGAAAACTATGAAGAGAGCCCTTAGCGACTCCATGTCATCAGGGGTTTGATTTCTTTCTATATCACAATTCTGCCAGTTTCTAGGAAAAAGAACTTCAGTCCATGATTCTAAGATGAACCTGTACAATACAGTCTATCTATATGGCCCACAGAAGACAGAAAGGGGGTGAGGAGATGTGGATGAGGGTGGGGAGAAATTGCGTCTGAGTACCTGTGTCAGGCACACTGTTTAGAGGTCTCATTTCTTCACTTTTTCCTGCAAACCAAAGATGGAGTTCTGAAGAATGCCCCCCCCTCCCCTTTTTTTAGCCTTCCATCTTATCTTCTGGCCATAGCCATTGCAAGCCTCTGACAGGTACTGCTACAGGCAAGGATGAGAAAGGTCAGGGTGTCCCTGCCTATCTCTCTGCCCAGGTCAGCTTCTCTGGTAGCAGTTGACAGACTCTGTAGCTACTGGCTTAGGAAGCAAGGTCCTAGACCAGCAGTTGTAAAGGGTGACCATGATGACAAATTCTGTCTCCTGATTGTTCTTATCAACCTAGAGAAAGAAGCAACTTCCCATTCCAGCCAGTTTTAATATAAGCACTTAATTATATTCAATTGAAAATGCCTGCTGTGTTTCTAGTGAGCTGTAAATCTTGGAGGTCCCACCCAACGGTTGCCCCAACACATACGCCTCTGCCCCTACAGTGGACTTCTGCAGGAGAAACCTTTTCCCAACCTGGAGTGAAGCATTGAACTTTACGCTTCAGTGAGCAGCTGCAGTAAGAGACTGAAATGTCACTCTTCCATGAAGTTCTATAGAGAACTACATGTAACAGATGCAGCGAGTGTGAGCAAATCTGACTTGGTAATAAATCAAAGTGAAAACTGTTCTTTATGATAAGAATTTTGCTTAATCTGCTCAAATTAAAAAAAATACTGTTGGTTATAGTTTCAATCAGGGCTAGAATGCAGCTGCATTTTTGGTTGTTGTATTAATTTCCTAAAGTCACAGCAATGAGTTAATACATATTTGATGACTTTGAAAACATGCATGCAGACCCAAGATGGCTGCGCCAATCATGCAGGGTGTGTGTACAGCAGCCCAGCAGCTGAGAGCAGAGTGACCAGCAGACCACACTGTTGACACCCAATTTTTCCTGGCTAATACCAGGGTTAGGGTTAGGTAATGCCAGGAAAAATTCCCAGGCTCTTGCCTGGCACTGCCACAGCCCTAGGCCACCTGCTCAAGCCTATTTTCTGGTACTGGCAGTTCCGGGCTTGGACGTTGGGCACTCACTCTCACAGTCCTTGGAGTGACTACCTTCTGGTACTGAGGGTGAGGCTCTAAACCCAGGCGTCCACTCTCACAGTCCTGTGAACACCTTCTGGTTACAGAGTGGCTCTGGTTCCAAACTGGAAGCCCCCTCTCAATGTCCTGTGGCTACCTTTCTGGTTGCAGTGGCTACGTGGTGCTCACTCTCACCACCCTGTGGAGGGAATACCTTCCCACACTGTGGTGGAGACATGGTTCCATTCTTCCTGCTCCCCAATTGCTGGGCTCACCTGGATCAGAATCAGCAAATGCAGCACAGAGAACTCAGGGGAGCTGAGCTAGGCGCAGGACTCAAGTCTCATTGTCTGACATCTCCAGGAAGCTTGTGGGGCACTGGAACAGCTGTAGGCTAGGAGACTGTTCTGCCTGCACCCCAGATACCTGGCATACCTGGGCCAGAAACAGTGAGCCCAGCACAGAGAACCCAGGGGAGCGGAGGTAGGAGCTGGACCGAAGTTCCATTGTCCTTCTGAAGGTGGCCATTGAGGCACCGGAGCATCTCTAGGCTCAGAAATCTTTCTGCCTGCTCTCCAGCTGCCTGGCATACCTGGGTCAGAAATAACAAGCCCAGCACAGCCAGTGAGCCCAGTGGAGCTGGACCAGGCACAAGACCCAAATCCCATTGTCTGCCAAACCAAGGAAGCCTGTGGAGTACGGGAGCAACTCTAGGCTCGCAGATCTTTCCACCTGCGCCTTAGCTACGTGGCATATCTGGGTCACAAACAGTGAGCTAGCAGAGACAGTGAATCCAGCAGAGGTAAGTTGGGTGAGGAACCAAAGCCCCACATTCACCCTGAGGAGGACTGTGGGCACTGAAGCAGCTCTAGTTTCGGAGATCTTTCTGCCTGCACCCCAGCTGCCTGGCATACCTGGGTCACAAACAGTGAGCCAACAGAGACAGTGAACTCAGCAGGGTGTCCTCCCTTCCTTAGCTGTATATGAATCTCCAGGATCTATATTTGAAACCTTGAACTTCTCTCATCTTCCTGTACTACTTAAGACTCCAGAGACAGGTGGGTCCAGTCTGAAGTACAGGCTCCAAGAACAGTCAAGGCTTCAGACAACCAGATGACTAGAGGCAGGCAAAATAATACAACGAATAAAAATCAGGAAAACATGGCTTCACCAGAATCTACAAAAATCAACGGATATTCTATTGAAGCTGAAACACAGGAAAGCGATCTTAAATCTATGATTATGGAACTATTCCAGGCACATAAAGAGGAAACAAACAAAAAAAGAGGCCATCATGGACAGACAGGAATCCACAATCAAACAGGTGAATGAAATGTATAAAATCTTTTAAGACATGAAAATGGAATTAGAAGTAATAAATAAAACACAACAGAGAAAACTCTGGAGCTGGAGAACTTAGAGAAAAGATCAGGAACCACAAAAGTAAGCATCACCAACAGAATACAAGAGATAGAGGAGGGAATCTCAGGCACTGAAGATTCTGTTGCAGAAATTGCTACATCTGTCAAAGAAAACACAAAAACGGAAAAGTTCCTGATACAAAACATCCAAGAAATCAAGGACACCATGAAAAGACAAAACCTAAGAATAATAGGAATAGATGAAAAAGATTTCAGGCTCCAAGGCCCAGAAAATATTTTTGAGAAAATCAGAGGAAAATTTCTCCAACCTTAAGGAAGACATGTCCTTAAACATACAAGAGGCTTCAGAAAAGAAATTCCTCCCACCACATAATAATCTACAGAATAAGGAAAAAAGCAATAAGGGAAAAAGTCCAATTAACATATACAGGCAGACCTATCAGAATACCAGACTTCTCAATAGAGACTATGACAGACAGAAGGGCCTGGGCGAATATTATACAGACACAAAGAGACCACAAATGCCAACCCAGACTACTATACCCAGCAAAACTTTCAATCAACATAGATGGAGAAAACAAAATATTCCATGACATAACTAAATTTAAACAATATATACACAGTAACCCAGCCCTACAGAATATACTGGAAGGAAAACTACAAACCAATGGGATCAAGTACACTTAAGAAAACACAGGATAAATATACCTTCACAACAAAAAGTAAAAGAAAGCAAGCACACACACACACACACACACACACACACACACACACAGTCACTACCAACTATACAATGAAAAGAATTATCATTGGTAACTATAATCTATCAATATCAATGGACTCAACTCTTCAATAGAAAAGACACAGAATGGTTGCAGAATGCAGAATGGTTGCATCCACCATTCTTCTGCATTCAAGAAACACACCTCTGCAACAAAGACAGACACTACCTCAAAATACAGGGCTGGAAAAAAGTTTTCCAAGCAAATGGACACAAGAAGCAAGCTGGAGTAGTCATCCTAAAATCTAATAAAATAGACTTCCAACCAAAATTAATCAAAAGAGATGGGGAGGGACACTTCATTCTCATCAAAGGAAAAATCCACCAGAAGGACATTACAATCCTGAACATCTATTCCCCAAATGCAAGGGTTCCTGTATTTGTTGAAGAAGCATTATTAAAGTTTAAATCACACATCGATCCCAATACCTTAATAGTGGGAGACTTCAACACCCAACTCTCACTAAGGCAAAGATAATCAAGACAGAGGATAAACAGGGAAATAATTATACATACTTCAAGCAAATGGACATAATAGATGTCTACAGAACTTTTCACCCAAACACAACTCATGGAACCTTCTCCAAAATTGATCACATAGTAGGGCACAAAGGAAGCCTCAATAGATACAAGAAGATTGAAATAATCCCTTATATCATATCAGACCAGCATGGTCTAAAACAGAACAGTGTACAGACTGGAAAAAGATCTTTACTAACTCTACATCTGACAGAGGGTTAATATTCAGAATATATAAAGAACTCAAGAAATTAAACACCAACAAACCAAATAATCCAATAAAAATGGGTTACAGAGCTTAATAGAGAATTCTCAACAGAGGAATGTAGAATGGCAGAGAAACACTTAAATAAATGCTCAATGTCCTTAGTCATCAGGGAAATGAAAATCAAAATAACTCTGAGATTCCATCTCACACCCATCAGAATGGCTAAGATAAAAAACTCAAGGTACAACACATGCTGGAGAGGAATTGGAGAAAGGGAACCCTCCTCCATTACTGGTGAGAATGTAAACTTGTACAACCACTTTGGAAATCAGTCTGGTGCTTTCTCAGAAAACTGGTATTAGTGCTACCTCAAGACCCAGCTATACCACTCCTGGGCATAAATCCAAAAGATGCTCAACCACTCAACAAGGACATTTGCTCAATTATGTTCATAGCAACTTTATTCATAATAGCCAGAATCTGAAAACAAACTAGATGTCCCTCAACTGAAGAATGGATACAGAAATTGTGGTACATTTACACAATGGCATACGACTCAGCTGTTCAAAACAAGGAAATCATGAAATTAGGAACGGAATAAGAATTATCATACTGAGTAAGGTATACTAGAAGCAGAGAGACATGCATGGTATATACTCATTTATAAGTGGATATTGGCTATGTTATTATACAGGATAAACATACTAAAATCTACAGACCTAAAGAAGCTAAATGACAAGGAGGATCCTAGGGAAGATGCTTAATTCTCATTCAGAAAGGAAAACAGAATAGACACTGGAAACGGTAGAAGAGATGAAACAAGACTGGAGCCTAACACAGATGTCCCCTAAAGACTCCAGCCAACAGGGGATTGAAGCAGATATAAAGACTCACAGCCAAAATTTGGACAGACCCGAAGGGGACAGGGGTACTTCCCCTATTAGTGGACTAGGGAAGAAGGATAGAGGAGGAAGAGGGAGGGAGGGTGAGTGGAACTGGGAAGAGAAGAAGGAGGGGGCTACAACTGGGAAACAAAGGGAATAAATTGCAAATAACAACAACAACAATAATAATTTTTAAATGCATGCATTTTCTTACCGCTTTGGAGACTAGTAGTCTAAAATTCATTTCACTGGTGTCCATACACAAAACACAGCTCTCACCTCATTTTTTCTGGAGCCAATGAGTGACCATGGCCCGGAAACACAGATTTAGATAACCTCAAATTCATATATTCCAATGTGGAAGCAGTTTCATATTGTAAACTGAAGAGATAAAAAATCATAAATCAAGGTGCTTTTCAAATACATTGATGGAAACACTAGGTAGGTGGTTACAGCACAGTGGATAAACCCCAGCTATGGGCCTTATATGCAACTTGATAGCTCTTTAGTAAAGAATACAGTTTTGTTAACATATTCCAAAGGTTTATGTATGTTTGTCATGATGTTAGTTTTAGCTTTATCTGCTGAACATAGGAAGTTAGGTCTGACCCAGAGGTGGGCAAAGAATGTCTCTTTGAGGAACTACATATAATGTAAGATAAATTGTAATTAATCTCTAGGCTTGCCATATTCTATCCTTTATATATCACTGCAGTTTTAATCAGTCCATCAGCATTTTTAGGCGCAGACACTTTCCATAAATTCTCTTCAGCCTGGGTAATAGTAGCATTGTGCTCCCTGTGTCTCCCCAATGTACAAAGTAGAGTGAGTCTTTGCACCTTCTCCATCGTTTTGAATGGCACACCTTGAATGGTCAGCCTTTTCCTCCACAGTATTGGCCTCAGTTGTACCACCACCATGATCTCTTCAGTCTAATTTGTTTCTGCTGACCTCTTAAAAGGACACGTGGATTCAAACATTCAAGGGACTCTATCTATGCCTCCAGTTCACTAGTTAATCTTTTTCTCATTTGTTTGTTTAATTATTTATTCAATTTATATCCTAATCATAGAGCCTTCCCTCCTCTCCTCCCAGTCACGCCATCCCATCCTTTTCCCCCTTTCTCTCATCCCCTTCTCCCCAGAAAAAGGGAACCCCACCACTACCACCCACCCTGGCACATCAAGTTTCATCAAGACTAAGCACATCTTCTTCTACTGAGGCCAGACAAGGTAGTCCAGCTAGGGAAATGTGATCCAAAAGCAGTCAACAGAGCCCATTTCAGAGACAGCCCCCACTCCAATTACTAGAGAATCCTCATGAAGACCAAGCTACATAAGTGTGAGGTCCTAGGACCAGTCAATTCTTGCTCTTTGGTTGACAGTTGAGTCTCTGTGAGCCTCCATGGGCCTAGGTTAGTTGACTCTGTTGGCCTTCTTATTGAGTTCTTGTCTCATCCATGTCCCTCTATTCTTCCCCCAACTCTTCCACAAGACTCCCTGTGCTCCATCAAATGTTTGGATATGTGTTTCACCATCTGTTTTGATCCACTGCTGGGCAGAGCTTCTCAGAAGGCAGTTATGTTAGGCTCCTGTTTGCAAGCATAGCAGAGTATCACTAATAGTGTCAGGAGTTGGCTTTCTCCCATGGGGTGGGTCTCAAGTTATTCCAGTCATTAGTTGGTCTCAATCTCTGTTCCATCTTTATTCCTGTACATCTTGTAGGCAGGGTAAATTTTGGATCAAAGATTTTTGTGGCTGGGTTGGTATACCCCTCCCTCCACTGGAAGTCCTGTTTTACTATGGAAGGTGGTCACTTCCATCTCCATATCTCCTGTTGCTAGGAGTTTCAGCTAGAGTCACTCCCATATCCTCCCAGAAGGCTAACCCATTGCAGGTCTCCAGCTTGTCCCAGATATTCCCCCATTGATTTCCCTTCTCTCTCCCAGCCCTCTCACCCTCTGCCCCTGCTCACCCCACATCTGATCCCCACCCTTACTGTTTCTTTTTAAGGATGCCTTCTGTTGCGTGAACCCAACATTATTAAACATAATTAAAGTAGAACAGGTGTACCCATTGCTGGTTTTGGATTGGGGAAGGGTCATATTTTTCCTGGTATGTTTGATTTATAAATGGACAGCTTTTCTTTCTTTGCCATCCTGGGTAGAAGGAGAAGAAAATCAGGGAGTGGTTTCTTTTCGGTGGGACTTCCCTATTAAAAATAATTTCCTGGTGTCCTCATTTTGCATTAGAGGAGCTTTGCTTCACTCGTGTAATCAGTGCCCCACCACTAGAAATGTTCTTCATGTTCTTGAGCAAATATGTGGAGAAGCCTTGCTAAAACCAATGGGGACAATAAGGGGAGAAAAAGAAGCAGTGTTGATTGACACACAACTGGGTCAAAACAAGAACTCCAGTGTCTCCTATCTCAATTCACTCCTGGAAAAGCATCTATCTTCTCAGTTACTAGACTTCTCCTGGTAGATCCTGGGGTACCTCATCTGTACCACCATGGGGGACCATGTATCAGTGTCACTCACCTCCTGGTTGAGCTAAGATGACACCTAATGCTTTAAATACAAAAATCTAACCACCTTTGTGTGGCCACTAAGCATTTTCTCCTGAACGGACATCATTTTATATACATTGTAAAAGGTAAAGGCTTGGTTGTGGTGCCCTTGACAGCAAGTCTATAGGGGAACAAAGTGAGACATATGAAGGGCTGCCTATGAATGGATTAACAGGTGAGGAGATATGAGGCTCCTCTAAGTCTGTGGACTCTGAGGTTAGAACCTGGCTTTGCTGTGCTGCAAATGGCTATAGATAGAGCAAACTGCACTTCACTGCTTGATACCCAGTTTACAAGGCTTCTGCTTCCTCTTCTTACTTCTCAATTTGGTCTCCATCATCTGTGCTTACTACATCTTAGCCCAATCTGTCAGTCATGACCAGTTCTGCAAGAGGGGGGACATTCTTTCTGTAACCTTACAGAGCACCTGGCTAGCTGAGATAAGGCAGACATGGAACCTCCACTCAGAGCCAGGGTGAGTAGGACAGCAGCAACAACAGCATTCCCTGAGAGGCAGTTGGTAGTTCTCATAAGCTCATATATTTGAATATTTGGTCTCCAGATGGTGGAATTGTTTGGAAAAAATTAGGAGGTGCACCCTTGTTGAAAGGAGAAGGTATGTTACTGGGTCTGGGCTTTAGAGTTTCAAAAGCCCATGCCATTACCAGTTATCTGCCTCTACCGGCTGCTTGTATAACAGGTATTAGCTCTCAGCTACTGCTTCAACACCATGCCCACATGCCTGCTGCCATGTTCTTCATTATGATGGTCTCAAAATATAACCTTTTGGAAGTATAAGCCCCAAATTAAACTCTTTTCTCTATAATTTGCTTTGGTTATGATGTTCTAGCACAGGAATAGGGAAGTAACTAAGAAAGGTACAATTAACTTTAGATATCTAATAGATAACTAATTTATTTTGAGCATAATATGTCTACAACTTGTTAAAATGGGGACTCAGTAGTTAAGATACTGTACTGCTCATGTAGAGGACCTTAGATTGGTTCCCAGAATGCAGGTCAGGTTGCTAACAATTGCCTGTAACTCCATCCATGAGTACCTGCACATACCATTGACACATACACATACAGACAGAGTTTTAAAAGCTACACTAAACTTTTATAAAATTAATTGTTCACAAGAAGTTTACATTTAAGTAATTGTCTTATATATATCATTTTGGATCTTCCTCTCCAGGGCCAGGCAGATTATATTGCCATCCATCCACGCAATGAGACTTGTGTGGCTAGGTGGTTGCTATGAACCTCTCAGGTTGTTTACACTGTGACAAGTATGCTCTCAAGTCAAGATGATTAAGAGATGAATCCTGGTAAGGATTCAAGGCGGGTTATCTTGGACCATATGGCTTGGCAAACCTTAGTTCATATCTAAAATGCAGCAAGGGTCCTTCTGGCTTCTGATTGATGAGTGCTGAGCTCATAAGATAGAGAGTGTTAGATGGGAATGGGGCAGGGATACACAACTCTTCACATTTCCTATTATCAGTCTTAAAACTATATGGCTTTTGGGGCTGGAGAGATAGCTCAGAAGTTAAGAGCACTTGCTGTTCTTACAGAGGATCTGAGTTCAGTACCAAACACTCCACATTTTACACGGGGGAGCTAACAATTGCATGCAAATCCAGCTCCAACTAATCTGACACCCTCTTTCTGCTGAATGTACCTGTTTTCTCTCTCTCTCTTTCATACATACATATGCAAATTAAAAATAAACAACAAAAAAATTTCTAAGAATACCCTTCTGACATGCCTATCTAAAATCCAGCACATACTCCATAACATCCCTGCTCACACAAGGTACTCACTCACACCTGATGAGGTTGACTTCTCGTCACGGGAGACCCTCATTCCAATTGCAGATTTAATTTAGATTAACATGGAAAAAAAACATGGGTTACTTTTCTATAGGCTGAATGAATATTGCTTAATTTCTAGGGAAGATAAGGGTGTCTGTTTCTCCTCCATCCTGCTGCTGCTGCTTCTAGTGTGTGTGTGTGTGTGTGTGTGTGTGTGTGTGTGTGTGTGTGTGTGTGTACATACCTTTTACATAGTCTAGGAAAAGAAAAAAAAAAGCTAGAGAGCTCTTGTGGAAATTTCTGTAATGTTCCCAGGAGACCACAGAATCCTGGAATTAGGGAATATTCTCTGTGTGTAATGGCCAGGGAGTGAGCTAAGGCTTTTCAGCTGACAGAGCTAAGAGCGAACTGTCTGCTTTCAAATGCTTGACCCTTCTCTGCCATCCCCAAAGTTAATAGCTGGTAGATCTTCATTGCCCAGAAGCCACAGTATCATCCTGGCCTGTCTGGCTGGAGGTACACATGGGTGGAGTGTGGGTGCTCTAAGGTGTGCTGTCATGGAACTGTCTTCAGCATGTAACAAGACCGTTATCATCTAGAATCAGAACAGCTGTGACCATGAGATCTAGTGATTGGCCCTATTAATGTTCTTTCACAAAAGGAAAATGGGATGTCATGATCCTTACCTAAGAATCCAGCCACTCATTTCCCACTTTCCCCGGCTGGGCTGCATGTAATCTTGTCCAAGCTGTGTGAGGTCCCATGGGTACATAAGAATACAAAACCTGACTGGGATAGGACTAAAGCCACACAGGTTTTGTGAGTTATTGTCCATGCTGCGGTGTAGCTGCCTAGGAATCACCCCTTCTCCTGTAAGCAACCCCAGAAAACCTATCAGTTCATGGAGCTAGAACTGTTTCTTTGGTCTGTCAGTGTCATATCTGGGGTGAATAGGCATTGCTTTGTGCCTGCCCAGGCAAATTCACTCAACAGATGCCTCTGATCCTAAGAGGCCTAGGCTTCTAGACAACAAATAGACAGGAATTTGAGTCTCCCCCATATTCTTAGGGGGACTGCCAGTGGCTAATGTCTCAGGTTTTAGCATTTTAAAGTCATCTCTACTCTGTCATCACCAGAAAAGGGCTAAATTAAAGTGAACCATGCTATATGGCATGGTACTGGCCATCCTTCTGGAAGCCTCTCCCATCATTTCCATTCTGATCAGAGTAAGTGAAATTCAGCTGGCTTTTCACTTCTGTCCTGCAATCTTTCTCTGCCTAGATTCAATTTAGATTAAGAAGATCAAAGGCAGGGCCTGTTTGCCCTATGCTCAATCAGAGCTGTCTAGGGTTCAGCTGTCATCTGAGCTGCCCCAGTCTTCTTGGGCACCTAGTCTAGCAGGGAGTATCTCCCAGAAGAAAGGGCCAGTTGCTGGTGATGATGCTGACCCAAAGCTGGCCCATATCTCCTAGTGGCCTGACTTGTATTTCATCCCCATTATTGTCCCTTGTAGCTAGCTGTTTGTCCTGCTATGGGCTGAAGGCTTCTAGTGGGAAGGGGGTTCCAGGCATTTGCCTGAGAACTCTGAATCCAGCACACCGGTCCCTTCACAGATCCGGACTTCTCATTTTGCTTATGCACAGTACCCAGCAAAGTCTTGCCTGGTAAGGACACGTCAGCCCTCCAGCACTGCTCTCCCCCCTCCCCAACACCTTCAGTGCCAGTTAGCGTTTTTGTCAACTTGACACCAAGTCATGTCAACTGAAATGAGGTTACACCAACTGAGAAGATGCCTCATAAGACTGGCCTGTAGGCAAGTTCGTGGGAATAGTTCCTTGATTAGTTGGTGTGAGAGGGCACAACAGTGCTACTACCCCTGAGCAAGTGGTGCCGGGTGTGTAAGAAAGCATATTGAGCAGGTTCCTCATCACCAGAGCTGAGCATAAACCTAAACATGGAATGTTCTAGCCCCAAGAACATAAAACTAAAGCTTGAGTGATACACAAGATGAGTCTTATTCACCAGTCATGTTGTGCACACACATAACTTACCAAAGGACAGATTTAGGCCTCATATTCAGGGGTCTGGAGATGCTGTGCGGCTAAATCCAGCTTTCGCAGACAGAAATGTTACCATTCAAACTTCTCAGCCCCCACAGAAGATTTCCTCCCTGCTTTCAAACTGGACTAGGGTTGGAAACACCTGCTCAGTGTGACAGAAGATGAGGTTACCTCTGAGTCAAGGCTTCAGGTATGTAGGATATCAGACTCACAATAGATTAATCATCACGGCTATTAGAGGTAGGCTTTGCTTCCCTCTCCCAGCCCGCCCCTGGCTGCGGAAGCCTGGAGAGGCTCGATTCATCACCCAGCTCCGATATCCTTGCCTGCTCAACAGTCACAGCCATGAATATATTGCTGAGAAAACATATGAGGGATCATTACAACACAGACACTAAGGAGGCGTTATTTCCATTGTCAAGTGACTTGATGGTTTCATAATTTTAACAAAAGAAGTGGGCTTCAGACTCAAAGGAATGATTAATAAGGAAATCCACAGCTGTAAGGTGGCAGCCAAAGTGCTCTCATGATGAGCATCTGAGTTCTCAATGAGTCTGGACTGGGCTCTTTCAATCCTGCTTTTCTAGAGACACACACTAGCAACTCAGTAAGGAGAATGACAGAGCCTAAACACCTGGGCCCAGGGAGTCCTGCAGAGATTGATACTTCAACTAAGGACCATGTGTGGAAAGGACCTAGACCCCTGTTCAATGGAAGCCCATTGGCTGCTCAGTTCCCAAGTGGGTTCCCTAGTAAGGGGTACAGGGGCTGTCTCTCCCCCTGGGGGTTGCAGCCTTGCCAGGCCACCAAGGAAGATGATGCAGCCAGCCTTGATGAGACCTGATAAGCTAGAGTCAGATAGAATGGGAAGAGGTCCTCCACTATAAGGGGACTAGGGAAAGGGCAGAGGGGGAGAAGTGGGAAGGTGGGTGGGACTGAGAGGAGACAAGGGAGAGGGCTGCAGCAGGGATACAAAGTGAATAAATTGTAATAAATAAATATATAAATAAAATTAAATAATAAAAAAAATAAAAATACTTGAGGTCATGTAAAAAGATGACTTTGCTCTTTAAGAAGAAAGAAACACAGACAAATAGGATTTTTTTTTGAATTTTATTTTTTTCTTATCAGTTACATTTTATTAACTCTGTATCCCAGCCGTGTCCCGATCCCTCATTCCCTTCCAGTCCCTCCCTCCCTTCCTCATCTCCACCGTGCCCCTTTCCAAGTCCACTGATAGGGGGGACCTCCTCCCCATTCATCTGATCCTGTTTTATCAGGTATCTTCAGGACTGGCTGCAAAGCTCTCCTCTGTGGCCTAACAGGACTGCTCCTCCCTTGGGGGGTGGGGAGGCCAAAGAGCCAGTCATTGAGTTCCTGTTAGAAATAGTCCTTGTTCCCCTCACTATGGGAAACCAATTGGTTACTGAGCTACCACAGGCTACATCTGAGCAGAGGATTTTTAAAGATATTTTATTTTAATAAAAATTTAGATTTGCTTATTTTATGTGCTTGAAAATTTTGCCTGCATGTATTTGTACTATGTGTGTGCCTAGGCCCCAAAGACGTCAGAGGATGGTATCACATGCCCTAGAACCAGAGTTTTAGATGGTTGTGAGCCACTGTGTGGGTTCTGGGAACCATGTTAACTACTGAAATATGCCTCCAGCTCCTTACTTTACTTTTAATCGTGTGTGTGTGTGTGTGTGTGTGTGTGTGTGTGTGTGCGCTCGCACATGAGTGCAGTCCACATAATTGCAGTCCACAGGGAGGCTGGAAGAGGGTGCTGAATCACCTGGGGCTGGAGATACAGGTAGTTGTTGGATGTTGAAGCAAAACTTGGGACCTCTGCAAGAGCAGCGCCGTTTCTTATAGCAAAGCCACCTTTCCAACCCTGATGAATAGTTTGACCATCCTCATAACTTGTCATTATCTGATATCTGTGATAGAAACTTTGGCTTCAGAGAAGTGAGGAAAGCTGGGAGGTTGGCTTTAAGAAATGCAAATAGTAGGAAGGAAGAAGTCCCTTCAGGCAGGGTCTGGGGATTCAGAGGAAGTCCTTTGGGACCCTCATCTTTTTTTCTTCTTTTATTTGCTCCAGAAGCTTTGGTGTCAGTTGTTTTATATGGCTACTCTTCTGGTGGTGCCCCAGCATACTCTTCTGCATGGCAGCAATTCTTCCCATGAGTGGGCACAGGGGCCTTTTCCATGCCTCCGCTCTGCTTTGATTTTTCTCCTTAAC
This sequence comes from Psammomys obesus, assembly GCF_907164565.1. NCBI lineage: Eukaryota > Metazoa > Chordata > Mammalia > Rodentia > Muridae > Psammomys > Psammomys obesus. The sequence goes on from NW_026596158.1 coordinate 7,900,682, forward strand.
CCTGGTCACCTCTGTCTATCATGTTCTCCTTTCCTCAGTGAGAGCAATGGCCTTTGATGCATTCATTGATTTATGTGCTGAGTGTGCTTGGTAGAGCAGCACTCAAATATTTGTTGGGTAAATAAACAGGTGCTTGGAAGTAAATTTGTTCTTCTTTTTCTACATGGGGTGGGTGAGGTTCAGAAAGAATAAACTCCTTGAGGTCAATGAACTCACAGGTAAGAGTGATGAGGCTGGAGCCCAGGTCATTTGACAATGGCCCCTCTGGTTACTTATCCTTCATGGGGACAGCATCTGAAGATTGCTCCTTTATTTGTGACCAGCAGATGACAAGTAGAGAAGAGAGAAGAAGTGGGGTCAAGCCTGTGATTTCCAGACTCTCCCATCTGCCCTGGGTTGGATGCGGCCCTGCCAGGACACTGATTTCATTTGGATACCTTCCACATCTTGAAGCAGCAGTCTGAGGGAAAATCTTACTGAGTATTAACTGATGAATGGGCATGGCACATTATCTCATGAGTTGGGTAAGAAGAGAGGGAAAAACCAAGAGAGGATTGTCGGGAGAAAAGAGCATCACCACAGCTCAGGGAAGGGACCATAGCATTCCTGGCTCCTTTTCACAGCTACAGTGGAGCACCAGAATTTGGGAAGCCAAAGAAGCCTATCATAGGAACATCAAAAATCATCAGCACAGACTCATTACTGAGTCATTAGAGAGTCGTTGCTGTGAGCCCTGCCTTAAGGCCTTGATTCATCTTACATCTGCAGTAAGAGATTTCATGAGGTGCCCTTCCTCCAGCCTGCTGGGGCTAGAGCAGGCAGGTAGGCAGCCCTGAGATTGTTAACCCCCAAATTCCTGCTGCTATACCCAGAACTTTTTCCTTTTAAAGAGAAGGGTGTTTTAACAACACAAGGCTGTTTAGTTCTGCTACTCATTGACTATAGCTATGCCAGTTAAGCTGTTTTTCACTCTTCCTCTGTAGGGCTGTTAAGAAATAAATGAGGTATGGGGGAATTTACACACCATGCCCAGCAAAGTAATGCCTCCCTTGTGGCCATGAGTTCTTCTCCGTGGGCCATCAGGTTTTCCATGATTCAGGAGTGAAGAAATGTGCTTGGGGACACATCAGATACACAGACCCTCAACCAGTCGCTGCCACTCTGGATGTGACTCTTGATGGCAAAGGTGACAAGATATAGACCCAAAGTTCATTAGCCCTCCCTCTCTGCTATCATGTAGCCACAGAACAGGCGATATCATTATGTAGCCATTAGATGCACATAAAAGTGCCTGCTATGAAGTCCATTAGTTAATTATAAAGTAATCGCAAACACACCGAAAGGAACATCTGTTTGATTTATTCTAATTACTTAAACACCCTTTCCTTCTCCTTACTGGGATGTAGGCCATAGGAGAATGGCAGGGGTAGCCTGATTTTTTAGCCGGGATAGGATCCTAAGACTTAAAGAACGTCATGGTGAGGCAGGCAAACACCTGACCTATATCATCCCCCCCCACACACACAGAACCCCGTGGGGCTCACAGATTGAATCTTCCCTCACAAGTGTCACTCCTGACACATGTGCTGCTGGTCTGGTGCCCGGGGTGACATGCGAGCCCTGTGTGGAAGGAAAGAACCCAGAGAGACAGCTGCTCTTGTTCTGCTACATCGTAGCCAATGCCGCTCTCCCTACACATGGCATATCAACCCCACACACACCTTGCTGTACATATCTGTGGGCGTTTCCTAGCACCACTGTGACAAGCTTCTGAGACCTAGGTGTCTACCTAAAACAGCCAACAACAGACTGTTGTCTCTCATGGTTCTGGTGGGACAGTAAACCCTACATGTGATGGTGTTCAGCAGGCTACTCTTTCTCTGGATATTCTTCCAGCTTCCAGGAGTCCAGAAATTCTTTGTCTTATGACATCCCAGTTCTAGCCTCTGCCTCTGTCCTCACCTTATTCCCCTACCTCTTTCTTGGTCTTCACTTGACCACATTTTTGTAAAAACACCCAATCACATTGCAGTGAGAGCCCACCCTCCTCTGCTATGATACCATCTGCAAAATAATCTTATTTGCAAATGAGCTGTATTTATGAGGTGCTAGGTATTGGGACTCTAGCTACCTTTTTGGTGAAAATGATTAAGCCTATAGCAGCCTTGCAACTGTCCCATTTGCCAGAGAACAAGCATTGTTGTACACTTTTTGAGGTAAAACAGGAAAGGGGAATGTTCTTGTAAGTATTTGCTGATGCTCAGAACATTGCTAAGCATCGTTACCTTGTCCTGAACAAGCAAAAATGTTTAGATAGTCTTTGCCCCACTTTTCCAGTGACAGAATGCTATGAATCAGCCGAAAGCATGGGTCTATTGAGTGTTCCTTTCTATCCATGGAACACCATATCTGCTGAGCTTCCCAATGCTCTCTTAGGCTGGGCCCACCTTACCTGTCCAGTTCCCTGGGAGATTCCTGTGTCTCCTTCCTCATCATTTTTAGAGGAATCATTGTGGAGATCGGGGGCAGTACAACTTTGAAGTTATAATAACACCCTTTTCTATCTCTGTCCTCAGTTGGACCAAGCCAGACTGGGCTCTGAAGATGTCTCTGGCCAGTGTTTGGAGGGACTCTGGCTAGTTCGAGTGTGCTAAGCATGGTTCTGGCAGGCCTTGCCCTTCTCCCTGATTCTTTTTTGCCTTGCTAAAAATCATTAGATTATATTCCTAAAGCTAGCCACGAAGGTCTATTCCCTTATTTGTTCACTTCCTCCTTCTGGCTCCTGAGGTCTAGGTATTAAAGTATTGAAAACCCCCTTTAGCTCACCTGATTAACATACCCAATAAAAATTAAACACCTCATCCTAACACGGGCTTTCCCATTTGACTTTTATACACCAATTGCCATTTGTCTATGGGCCACATCTGTCTCCTCTCTATCCAGAGGCAGGACAAATACCCTGCTTGCTCTCCCTTGTTCCCCTACCCTTCTCCATAGACCTCTACCTCTTCTTTGTCACTTATTCCCTTTGTCTTTCTGGGGCAAATATATCTCTTTTGTGCTGAGAACTTGGTCTTGGGAGTCCTGGGTTGGTAATGATCTGTTACAGTGATGGCCCATTGTATAAATAAAGGTCTGATGGGGTACCAAGTGAGTAATGTGAACTCAAAAGCCCAATTTCCAGTATTTAATTTTCTAGAGAGTGTGACTTCAGTTAAAATATCTTTCTTCTTTTCTTCCTCTCTCTATTCTTCCTCTTCTTCCTCTTTTTCCTTTTCTAGCTTCTGTGTCTGCTTTTTCTTTCACACCACCTGTCTTTGGAGTGATGCTGCAGAACAGAGTGAGGGTGTTTCCATTCCTGAGAAATTAGGTGCAAATTGCCCTGCATATTCTCAATGACTCTCATTACCAAATCAGAGCTGTGTTTTCAGGCTGCTTATTAGGCCTGCAGATGCCTCATTCTACTTCCTTCCTTCCTTCTGTACCTTTTCCCCATGCCTTTCATATTTGGTGCCCATTACTCTAGTGAGACAGCCTTCAAGCATACCCTCTTTCTTCTGCCAGTTGTCCTGTGCCCTTCTACGTTTGTCTTCCATGTGGCTTCTCTTCTGTGAGCCCAGTGACTTGGATCCTACACCTACAGGGAAAAGGGAAGATGCTTCATACTGTCTATATATGGTTCTCTTCTCCCTGAAAGAACATTACAGCTTTCCATTGTGTTGTGGATGCCATGGGGAATATGTCAGATGCATTGCATGTATGTTCCTATTACTTTGCTTCAAATCTTCTGACTTAGTGACTGTATCTTATATCTTTCAAAAAGCCCTTTGCTGACCCCAGTGACAAGGGCAACTCTTCATTAGGTGAATTTCTGTTGCCCCAGGGAGAACATGGCCAACAGGTGGAAGGGAAAAGATAGATTTGTGCAAAGCTCTTCTTCATCTTCTAATGGATTTAACATCACTTTCTTTCCATTCCCGAAATAGGAGCTCTGCAAAAGGAGCAGCAAGCTGACGGAGGAGCAGGTGTAGTCAGTAGCCCCTACAGTACATAGGAATAAAGCACATGTCAAGTACTGGGTTCCTTTCCAGGAAGAAAGTGGTTTTGAGGACCAGAGTCAAGCATTGGCCTTGCCAAAATTATCCTTAAAGCAATGTGGTCTCTGTGTTGGTAAGATGAAAGTTAACAGATCTCTATATGAAAGGTATCCTGCAAATATTGAGGTAAGGTATAGTTCAGTGGCAAAGCACTTGCCCAGCATGTGCAAGGCCATGGGTTTAATTCACAGCACTGGAAAAAAACATGAATAAATTCTCAGAACGAAGATCTTGCCAGAAAATTCTGGAAATGGAGCAATCAGTGAATCAGTGACTGACAATATTTTTAGGTATTTCTTAACCATGGCAAAGTTGGAGACATGCCAATCTAAAAAAAAAATCAAAAACAAAAACAAAAACAAAAAAACCAAAACTTATTGTGTCAAGGCAGACTTGGAGGATTCCAGTTCTGAGGTATGGCTTCTCATTCCCCTTCCTTGCTGAGCTGGGTCCTGGCTGTCATCAATGCAATACAAAGTCTCAGTGGGCACCTTACCTTGGTTCTCCTGGGGCTCAGGAGATTTCTCCTAGAAGGGGACAGGAAGAATCTATCAGATTTCAGTGCCTGGGAAGAGATGCTTCCTCATGCTCTGCTATGAAACCCCACATGAATAACAATAGCAGAATTTGCTCACTGTAGTATCCATGAGGATGAGCATACCTCCAGACAGAAGCTACAATGTGCCTGGCTGTTTGTAGGAATAGGAAGCTTGGCCAAGATGCTGTACTCCTGTGGATACATGTCAGAGCTACTCAGGAGCCTCTCCTGGCCAGTATTTCAGCTAGACAGAGGTCTCAGGTCAAGCCTAAGAGGTAATGGTGGGTTTAATGGTGGATTTGGACTGGAGGATTCCCCTAAGAATGGACATATCCCAGCCTGGTTGTTCCACATGCCAAAGGTGTCCATGTAGCTTTGGGGTTCAGAAGCAAAAAGCTGACAGGGTTTCCTGTCCATTGCTTCTGTTATCTAAGTATCTCTGTGGATTATCTGTTGGGAAGCAGGTGGGGTTGTTGGTTGGAGAGGTAGAAAAGTGAGCTAGTAGCCAAGAACAAAAGACAAGGACAGCAGGTGTAGCAAGTTTCCAGGAAGTCTTGAAAGCTGAGATGTGAAGTTCCTCCATCACTGTGCTGGTTAGCTTTTTGGTCAATTTGACACAAGCTAGAAATATCTGGGAAGAGGAACCTCATTTGGGAAATGCTTACATAAGATTGGCTTGTAGGCAAGTTTATGGGACATTTTCTTGATTACAGATTGACGTGGGCAGAGCCACCTTTGGGCAAATAGTCCTGGATGGCACATGAACACAGGCTGAGTCAGTAAGCAGCCTTTCTCTATGATCTCTGTTTCTATTTCTACTTCAAGATTACTGCCTTGAACTCCTGTCTTGGCTTCCCTCAGTGATGGAAGATGTAAGCAGTAAGATGTAAAACCCTTTCCTCTCCAACTTGCTTTTGGTCAATATTTTATCACAGCAATAGAAAGCAATATAGGACACCATCTCAACAGGTTTGGCCCAGGCAGCACTTGGTTTTGGCTTGGAGGTTGCCAGAAGAGGACATCATGTTTCCCAAAGAAAGGGTTGATGTGGGAGGCTCTCAGGCTGGAGGAGAAAAAAAGGTAGGAAGGAGAAATGTTGATCAGTGTAAGGCAGATGGCTAGCATGGTGAGCAAGGTGGCTAACCTGAGAGTGGAAGTTGTGTTATTCCTCTGCAAAGAGCATCCCAGGCAAGTCTGCCCAGGGAGAACTTGGCACTCAGGAGCTGGCTTTTGCTGACTGATATAACCAGGAATAGCTGTGCTTCTCAGGACGCGCATTGTCGGGGTTTTATGGACTGTTGCTTCAGGTGGAAGTGTGAAGTAATTATTTTCTTATGACTGTTTGTAGATATAATTGTGCCTTGCTACTCAAATAATTACAATTGGATTAACAGCATCGACAATCTTTTAATTCCACTATCAACACTGTTTGTATTTAAGCCCAGCTTCTTCCTTGCCAATCTGATGTGTCTGTTACCATAAGCTTTTCAACTCAATTATCGTCTCAGTAACAATCAAATTATCTTTAATATGATGTAATTACTTTTTTTATTAGGCTAAACTGAGTATCCTGAGCTGTGAATGTCTAGCATAGCTTTGAGAAGTGATTAAAACAAGCCCACAGGCCTTCCTAAGATATGAGTATGTTTTCCAAATGTCATTTAAAATCCAGATCATTCACTAGGAACCTGAAAACATCTCACTTGTGCCAGGTTCACTCCTTGCCAGAAACCCACCCTCAAGTTGTTGCCCATAGCCTACCTCTACTGCCCCTCCCTGCCCGACTTTCATACTACACAGGATGGCTTTCCTACCCAAAATAAATGGGTGGGCTTCTGGAGGAGGGCTGAATCATGGGTCTCACAACAACACATCCAAAGACATTGAACCCTTTTAGTTGTAGGTCAGATTGTGTGTCACCCTTGTTCACATGCTGAAGTTCTAATCATTAGGACCCCTTCTACTTTTACCTTGTTTGGAGATCAGGTCCTGCATAGGTTAAATGTTAATCTAGAGATGGATAACCCAAAGTTCTGGGGGTAGGCTCCCATGTGACTACAGTTTTTACATCAAAGGGACATTTGTATAACACACTAAAGGAAGATGACACAAAGATTCCCCAGAGAAGATAACCCACCCTCTGCAAGCCAAGGACAGAGTCCTGCAGTTGAAAACCAGTGTTGTGCTAGCCTTGGGCTCAGACTTCTAACCAGCAGAGTTGAGTTGTTGCCTTCCTGTTGTGTCTCTGTCTGAGGTGATTCCCACAGTGATTGAAAATGTGGCTCTGGAATCAAAAGTGTCTATTTGAATCTGAATCCCAGGTTCTCTTATCAATAGAAGGCATCTGATTCTGTCTTAAGTTCCTATTCTTAAAAAAAAAAATGGGTCTGGCAATAACATCTACCTTATAATGTTGTGTGATACACATAAAGAGCTCAGTATAGAAGACTCTTAAATTGTAGACTGCATCAGGCACAGGACCCAGGTCCTCACAGACCCAGTTAATCTTCACCCAATCCTGTGAAGGAGAGGCTTCACATTTTCTGTGAGGAACCTGGGACAGAGAGAGGCCTGGCCCAATTTCTATGACTCTATGCTTAAAACTGAAAAGTCTCTGGTCTACTCATCTTACTGATCTGTTGCTGTGACAGACCACGATGACCAAGGCAACTTACAAAAGAAAATGTTTAATTGTGCTTTCTGCTTCTGAGGGTCAGAGTCTGTTGTGATGGAGTGAAGGCATTCCAGCAGGAAGAGCAAGAGCTCACAACTTGATCTGAAAGCATGAGACAGAGAAGGAGCAGACTGGGAAAGGCCTGAGTCTTTTGAAACCTCAAAGCCCTCTCCAGTGACACACCTTCTCCAACAAGGCCACACCTCCTAATCCTTCCACTGATTGGGAACCAAATATTCAAACATATGAGCCATTCTCACTCAAACCACCACACTGGTGTTCAAGGGGGGGGGAGATACTGAAGCAGATTGTCTATTGGGTTAAGAAGTAAATTAGAGGAGGTATTAAAGCTGTGTTCACACAGACAGACAGCAACATGGCAGTGACGTGGAGGAGAGTTCAGGCCTATGACAGAGAGTTGTGTCTCTGAGGAGTGGGTAGGTTTTGTGTAGAGAGGCTAGCTCTGCTTCCCCTGAGTGTAGCATGAGAAGGAAAGGAGGGTCTTGTATTGACAGAAAAGAATGTGAAACTTTGAACCTTTATAAAAGTAAGGTATGGAGGAGGCACATTGAGTTGTGGTCTAGTTGCTATACCACAGAGGGGCGGGTGGGGGCGGGTGTATTTCATCACTGATAGCACCCTGTATCCTAAAATCTGAGCTGAAAATATTAGGGTAAATTAAGAATGCCGTCTGAAATCCTGGGTACCTGGGAAATCAAGCTAGGGACATTTTAATCTCAGTTCTCTATTTGCCCAAGGTTCTCCCCACCACTGGCCTTCCTTTCTGCCTTTGGATGGCAGGTTGGAAATGGGTGCTTTAAGCTCCAAGCAGCACATGATGGCTAGGTCCATTCTTTGCATGTTCATTTGATAATGCATTCTTGGAAGACTCTGTCCATATTCCCACTTGGAGTAGACACACAGGAGCCCTCCTTTAAGAATGTGTTTATAGGGGCTGGAGAGATGGAGAAGCAGCACTTGCTGCTTCTGCAGAGGATCAGTGTTTGGTTCCCAGCGCTCATACTGGGAGTATCCAGTGTATCGACACACACACACTCTCTCTCTCACACACACACTAAAGTAAGTATCTAAAAATAATATGTCTATTAGGGCTAGAAAGATGGCTCAGTAGTTAAGAGCCTTTGCTGTTCTTGCGGAGGACATGGATTCAGCTTCTAGCAAGCCTGTGGAGGCTGACAGCCATCTGTAAAACCTGTTCTAGATCCAATGCCCTCTTTTGACCTTCTTGGGGACTACATATACATGGTGCCTTTACACTCAAGTGGACGAAATGCTCACACACATGAAATAAATATATTTTACAAGTGTTCCTTTTAGTCTATTTTTCCTATGTTCTCCAAAATGGCATCACATGTGGCTCTCTAAAGTGAAATGTAAACATTAAGTGAAATTAAACATTCGGTTTTTAAGTCCCACTCACATTGTATACATTACTCACATGAGACTGATAATGACTATACGAAGTACAGACATAACACTAGCTGATTCATTGCAAAGATTCTTGGGATAAACAACCACCACCTGGATGAAGGCATCCTGAGTCTTTGCTCTGAGTTTGCTAGGTTCCTGCCTTGAAAGGAACTTCCACAAAACACATGAAGGCCACTCCTCTGTTACTTCAGGACCCAGAATTTCTGCTGGTTTTGCCTCTTAGAGATGATAGATGAGGACATAGCGAGCTTCTGGTTTAAGGGACTTGTCTGGAGTGCTGACTGTGGTCATGTTTCCAAGGGTGTACATACCTATCCAAGTCATTAAATTGTGCATTTCTTTTAAGTGCAGTTTGTTCTATGTAAGTCACTCTTCCAGAGTTTGATTTAAAGAATAAATAAGCCTCCTTGCTAAAAAAAAATTAATTTTGTGTGTATATATGTTTGCCTGCATGGATTTATGTGTGTCACATTTGTACAGATGCCTATGGAGGCCAAAGGATCCCAGGTACCCCTGTAACTTGAGTTATGAGCAGCAGCTGTGAGCTGCCTGATATGGGTACTGGAAACTGAACCCAGGTCCTCTGCAAGAGCAGTAAATGCTTGTAAGCACTAGACAATCTCTCCAGCCCTTTTAAAAACTTTTTTTTTTAACTTGACAGATTTGTAAAGAAAATTACTCAGTCACAGCCTCACTACAGAAAGCTACCATCAGAAATTCTCAATTAGGCAGCATGACTAACTAACGATAGCCAGAAAGCTCTGGGAAGGGGTGGACAGGTTTTCTTCTGTTCCCTAATTAAGTTAGAGAGAAAGAAGCACTTTAGCCAGCCTTTCATTCAGCCTCAGATCTTACCAAGCATTCCCATGAGGCCACCCATGTGCTGTGTTCATTGGCATCTGGAAGGGTCAAAAACAGAGCTGTTCACATGGAGGCTTTCTGCCCAAAGGAGAGCCAGAAATTAATGCAGAGTGCTGAGGAGGGAGCCTTGGAGTTTCCTTGATGGGAACCGCAGGTTGATACTGAGAAAGCTTTACATAGGAAGGAAAATTGGAGCTGAGAATAGCATGTCATTTCAAAAGGCAAAGAGAAGGTGGTGACACAGAAGAAATCTGTGTTTCCTTTTGGGATCTCTGGTCTCGCTAACACAAGAATTTAAGAGTAAACTAAATTGAAAGTACAAGGAAAATTTTGTAAGAGTTTCTAAAACAAAAACCCAGGGGCAGGCAAGCAGATGTTGCGAAGAAAGCAGATGAGAGAAAGAAAATTAAGCCATGACATTACAGTTGGACACATGGCAGGCAAGCAGCTATGTGGCAGGGAGGAGGCTTCCGAGAAAGAACAAAGAAACCCCAAATGTTGGGAAACACAAGGTGTTAAGGACAGAATAGTTGAGAAAGAGGTAGAAAGAAGATAAAAGTAGACATACTGTGTTCCAGTAAGCTGCTGAGGTAGGAAGAGGGATTCTGGGAAGAAAAATATACAGCATTTCATTAAAGGACTAATTTATACCTATCTCTTTAGAATGACCCCACTTTCTTACACGTGATCCCTTGCACAGGTAATTGTTCTGGGTCAACTGGAATGTTAGCTCTCCATCCAGGTCAGAGATTCTATTCTCTTCATCAAGGAGTGTTTCTGCTCTAACAGAAAAGGCAGAGGAATTTCTTGAGGCTAGGCCTGGTAATGTGGGTCTGTAATGCTAGAGTCTTGGGAGCTGAGCAGAAGGATGACATAGTTAAGGCCAGAATGAACAACTTAAGGAGACTCTGTCTCAAAAAAGGGGTGGAGTTGGGAATGTAGCTCAATAGTAGACTGCTTAGAATTCATCAGTAAGGGCCTGGAGCTCAAGGGGAGTGTTTGCCGAATTCCCCCAATACTTTAAAATATGTATTATTTGTGGTTAAAGCTGTGAAATAGTGACTAGCATTAAAGGTGGAAAGAAGCAGTGTCAAGAAAATAAAATTGGTGACTGTATGTATGTGTGTGTGTGTGGTGTGTATGTATGTTTAGTGTTTGTACATGTGAGCGCATGTGTACAAAAAAGGAGGAACAGGAAATGAATGGGGGATCATGTTACTTAGAAATCAGAACATTTCCACGGAGAACTTTACCTGGCCTCCAAGTTAAGGAAAGCCATCAGCCAGAAAATAACTGATTTACCATAACACCCACATTTGTGAAGCATTTAGCACCTTTGAAGAGTGCTGGGCAAGCTGTAAGGAACTGATCTCCACAACAATCCGTCTAGGCAGGTGTCAGTTTCTTATTGTATAGTCATAGTCCCACAGGAGCACCCCATGGCCTAAGGCATCACATTAAAGAAGTGATAGAGGTAGATCTTGGTGCTGGCACCTGACTGGCTGTTTCTCAGGTCCCATCTGAGCTCAGATCCTGGTTCTGCCCAGGTTCTTTAGGAACTTATCTTTTCACCCATCTGGGTTCTCCCCATTGTGAGTGCAAGAACACCACCTAAGTGTTTGTTATTGATAATTCCCATCATGCTTTCGAGGGTTGACTATGGGTCTGGGAATTTACAGTTCATTGTGAGGCTTTAGTGGACTGCAAAGCTGGTTCTGTGACACTGGGGGGAAATCACCATGGAATTTCTATTGCATTAGGTGTCTGCCCTGGATTTGTTTCAAGAAATGCACAGGAGCTGTTTGACTGGTAGGTACAGAATACTGTGTACAGAGCCACAACAGGAATCAGAGGGTCCAACTGGAAATTCTTTCAGTCACCTATTTCCAGAGTCTCATCAATGAGTGAGTGGAGTGGGCAGAAATACTGTCTGTGTTGATTAGTGAAGGAGGACAAGACTAAAGCCAAGGCTGGCTCCAGGATTTAGCATGGCTGTTGGGTAGAGATTTTAATAATAGGATAGAATATACTCAGATTGGGAATTTTGGATGGTGGTGTAGAATAAACTGTGGGAGTGTGAGTGTGCGCAGTGAGAGTAACGTGAAGGCAGCCTGATGTCAATGAAAACATAAGGGAATGGAAAATAGTTAAAAATATGGGTAGCAGTTAGGCTGAAAAAAAATAGCAAATAGCCCAAAGGGAGGGTTGGAGTGGGAGGTATCCTAGGATAAGATGCAGTAGAGTGTTCGGCAGAAATTTAAACCCATGACTGTCCAACGAGAGAATCGTGGACCAGGGAGGTCTTCGGAAAAGTTCCAGCTCACTCTCAATTTAGCTGTGAAGGGTCAGTGTTTACACAGTTGAAAAGCTGAGCTAAAGTTCGTGCATGGCTCCGTTAGAAATATAGTAAGAATTAAAGTAAAAACTTAAGTGAAAGGTATAGGCAAATAGCTCAGTTGGTAGAGTCTAGTGCTTGCTCTACAAGCATGGGTACCCAAGCTCATTCCTCAGGATTCACATTCAAAACAAACAGGGCATGGTACATGCTTGTGCTTGTAATCCCTTTGCTAAGTAGGTAGACACTGGCTGATCTGTGGGGCTTTCTAGACAGCTAGCCTAGCCTACTTGAAAATTTCCAGTCCAGCAAGAGACCCTGTCTTAAAATAATAAGGTTGATATGCATGAGACACAGCATCCAAAGTTGACCACCCCCAACACACTCACGCACACACATGCACACACACATAAATGGAAAGCTCCTATGAGTGTGTACTGATATTGGTAGAGCTTTTCTGTATGCTGCTATGAGGTCCATACTATAAATCCCATGAAGACGCTAAACCTTGTACTCTCTGGGGGCAAAACAAGAGTCTTTATCTCCATGGGAGTAATGGGAACAGTGAGAAATTATGTGAACTCTCAGTCTGATATACTGTTTTCAGAGTTCAGCTCTGCTTCTGAGTGAGCCTGGATCTTTGTGGAATGAGAAAATCCATTTTGACTTGGTAGCTTGAGATCCTTTGGACACAGGAAACAGATATCTACTTGGACTCACTAGAATAAAAGATTGATTAAAAGAAATGGACATACCTTATGGAATCCAGCAGAAAGAACGGAGGATTGTTGAATACCTGGAATTAGTTCAAGGTCTGTTTGTGAAAATGAATATGGTGTAATCAATGCACCCAGGGAAAATGGGTTCTAAGAAAGCTCAGGTGTTAGGAACAGAGAGATTGGTGATTTACTAAAAGCTCTGAGAGCCCCCTCCCCTGCAACCTACATTATTATCATTTTCTTTTCTTCTATCTATAAACAGAGGGCTGGCCTCTGCAAATATGTCCCCAGGACAGCATGGTCAAGACTCCAAGCCTCCCTGGTTCTCATAAACTCCTAAACTTAGTTGCATGTCACTCTGGGAGAGAATCTAAGCGACCTGTTGAACGTAAACCAAGTATCCACTCAGTGATGATTAGGAAAAAAGACACCTATCAGTGACAGCTGGGTATCCAGCTGAGAAATGAGATAAGCTTCTTATTTTATAGATTACCTGTTTTGTGCATTTGTCTGTAGGGCCACTTTGGGTTAGAGCTGTCGTGAGCAGTAGGTGCTCAGTGAATATAGGCAGCCCTCCCATAGTGCCCCTCAGCTGTTGGTTATTTGGTTTTCTTCTCGTTGTACACCTGCACAGATGGTCATGATTATGGGAGGGAAGAAGAAAGGGAGGAAGAGAGTTGCTGCAGGAAACAAACATATGAAACAATTCCCAGTCACATCAGAATCCCCTTTTCCACCCTAGTTGTGGTTCTCTTGGGGTTTGGGACAAATAACCTTAAGCTAAGGCCCCTTCCTTAATGGTCAGTGTGTTTAATAGTGTTATTTCCTACATCCTGGAGTAATTTCCTGACCAGTATTGATTCAAGATGATTCCCACCCAGTTCTTTAGAATCAGGGGTACAGCAAATTGCTCACTGCAGCCTCCTCTACCAGCCTTCTCTCCTAGAACCACAATCCCACCAGGACAGATCACTCTTGAAAGAACAGATTTGGTTAAGTTTCCAACTATATAAACTGATCCATATTTCTGTATTATTTATTCATGTAATAGTAAATGTTTTTTATACTCTTTGGCCATGATTTTTTTAATCTTTCCTCTAGTCTAGGCATGATTATATTTCATTGAATGCGATGGATGGGTTTGGGGCTGGCCAACATTCTTGTCACCACCTAGACCAGCCCCATTAAATGAGATAATTAATGTGAAGTACAGAGCACATGTCGTTGCAACCAAAGAATTTCATGAGAATTCTACCTTGGAGGGTAGGAGAAATGGAGGGGAGAGACAGAGACAGAGAACAAGAGTGAGTGTGTGTGTGGGGGGGGGGGTCGGATCCAAGATGCAGGCACCCTCCACGCAGGGTATCTAAACAGGAGCTCAGCAGTGAGAGCAGGGTGACCGGCAGGCCTATTAGGGACCCCAAAACCCCAACATCTGTGTTTTCTCAGGTGAGAGGAGAATCCACGGGTATACTTGAAAGGTCCATCTTCAGGCAGCCCGACTAATACCAGGAAAAATTCCCTTTCTGAGACCAGTGGAAAGCTCTCTGGGCTCTGACCCTGCAGCCTTAGGCCACTCGCTCAAACTCTGGGACCAACAGTGGCGGTGCATGCGGTGGGAGGGTGGGGGGATAGGGGGTGGGGGTGGGGAGCTCCTACTCTGTATCCTTAGTCTACCTGCCTGAACCAACCGAACCAGCTGTGGGCAGCTTGCTCAGCTCCGACTCCGACCCCACATCCCTAGGCCACCCGTAGGAACCCATCATCAGTGGATACTTTCCTGGGACCTGCAGCATGCATGTGGAGCTCCTACCCTACAGCCTTAAGGCCACCCACCTACCCAAACACACCATCTGTGGATATCTTCCAGGTCAGGCAGCAGCAGGGCGTGTGTGGTTCTGACCCCACAGCCTTAGGCCATCCACCGCCCAAGCTCACTTTCTGTGGATATCTTCTGGAACCAGAGCCAGGCAGCTCTGACCTTGCGTGCTCACTCTCACTGCTTGTAGAGTGAATACTCCAAACCTGGGTGCCCAGTCTTACAGTTCTGTGGACACCTTCTGGGTACTAGAGTCTCCTGTTTCCAGGAGATCACACTCAACATCCTGTGGACACCTTCCTTATTGCAGCCTCTAGTGGTATCTATTCTCACAGCCCAGTGGAGGGGATACATTCTGGTACTGTGGGGAAGGTGCTGCTCAGTTCTGCCTACTCCCCTCCTGCCTGCTTCACCCAAGTCATAATCAACCAGCACAGCACAGTGAACACAACAGAGCTGAGTTAGGTTTGAAGTAAGGGAAGTCTGTGGGACACTGGAACAGCTCTACATAAAAAGATCTATCCATCAGTGCCCCAGCAACCTGGCTCACATAGGACCCAAGCACAGACAGAGAACCCAGTGAGCTGAGCTAGGCACCTGACCCAAGTTTCATTTTCCTTCTTCCCAAGGAGGGCTGTGGGGCACTGGAGCAGCTCTAGGCTCAGAGATTTTTCTGCCTGCTCCCCAGGACCCTAGCCCGCCTGGGTGGAAACAACACAGCTAGCTCAGCCAGTGAACCCAGTGGGGCTAAGTCAGGCCTGGGACCCAAATCCCATTTTCCAATTTCTTAAGGAAGCTGATGGGACACTGGAGCAGCTCTAGACCCAGAGATCTTTTTACCTGTGCCCCAGCTACCCAGATCACAAACAGTGAGCCAGAAGAGACTTTGAATCCAGGAGAGACTACTCAAGACTCCAGAGACAGGTGGATCCAGTCTGCAGTAGAGGCTCCAAGAATAATCAGTCAAGACTACAGACATTCAGATGGCTAGAGGCTGGTGCAAGAATACAGGCAACATAAAACAGGACATCATGGCTTCACCAGAATCTCCAAAAATCAATGGATATTTTATTGCAGCTGAAACATAGGAAATGAATAATCTTAAATCTATAATTATGGAGTTATTTGAGGCACAGGAAGAGGAAATGAACAAAAAGATGGAGGCACATCTAGAGGTACATAAACAGGAAATGAACAAAAAAAATATAGAGGCCATCATGGACAGACAGGAATCCATATTCAAACAGATGAAGGAAATGGTGTAAGATATGAAAACAGAATTAGAATCAATAAAGAAAACACAGAGAAAACCCTGGAGATCTTCGAGAAGAGATGAGAAACTATAAGGGTAAGTATCACCAACAGAATATAAGAGACAGAAGAGAGATCTCAAGCATTGAAGATACAGTTGCAGAAATTGATGTATCTCTCAAAGAAAAAAATAAAGTCGGAAAAGTTACAAAAACAAAAATCCAAGAAATCAAGGACACCATGAAAAGACAAAACCTAAAAATAATAGGAATAGATGAAAAAGAAGATTCCAGGTTCCAAGGCCCAGAAAATATTTTCAAGAAGATCATAGAAGAAAATTTCCCCAACCTTAAGAAAGAGATGCCCATAAGCATACAAGAGGCCTACAGAATACCAAATAGACTAGACCAGAAAGGAAACTCTTCCTGCCACATAATAATAAAAACATGAAATCTACAGAAAAAAACAAACATCCTAATATCTAATTAAAAGTGGCAAGGGGAAAAGGCCAAGTAACATATAAAGGCAAACCTATCATAATCACACCATACTTCTCAACAGAGACTACAAAAGCAAGAAGGGACTGGATGGATATCATACAGAGGCTTAGAGATCACAGATGCCAACACAGACTACTATATCCAGCAAAACTTTCAATCAACATAGATGGAGAAAACAAAATATTCCATGATGTAACTAAATTTAAACAATATATACACAGAAATCCAGCCCTACAGAGCATACTAGAAGGAAAACTTCAATCCAATACGATCAACTACCCCCCAAAAAAAAACAAGATAAAGACACCATCACATCAAGAAAGCAAAAGAAAACAAACACACAATCACAACCAACTCCACAATAAAAGGGAATAACAATCATTGGTCACTAATATCTATTAACATCAATGGTCTCAACTCTCCAATAAAGAGACAGGCTAACAGATTGGTTGTAAAAACAGGATTCACCATTCTGCTGCATCCAAGAAATACACCTCTGCAACAAAGACAGATACTACCTCAAAATACAGGGCTGGAAAAAGGTTTCCAAGTAAATGGACACAAGAAGCAAGCTGGAATAGCCATCCTAATATCTAATAAAATAGACTTTCAACCAAAATTAATCAAAGAGATGGGGAGGGACATTTCATTCTTATCAAAGGAAAAATCCATCAGAAGGACATTACAATCCTGAACATCTATTCCCCAAATGCAAGGGTTCCTGCATTTGTCGAAGAAACAGTACTAAAGCTTAAATCACACATTGATCCCAACACCTTAATAGTGGGAGACTTCAACATCCCACTCTTGCCAAAGGGTAGATCACTGAGACAAAAGCTAAACAGAGGGGCTGGAGAGATGGCTCAGCGGTTAAGAGCACTGACTGCTCTTCCAGAGGTTCTGAGTTCAATTCCCACCAACCACATGGTGGCTCACAACCATCTGCAATAGAATCTAATTTCCTCTTCCGGTGTGCATGAAAACAGAGTGTTCATATACATAAAATAAATAAATATAAAAAAGCTAAACAGAGAAATAATGACACTTATAAAGGTCTTAAATCAAATGGACCTAGATGTCTACAGAACCTTTCAGCCAAACACAAAAGAGTATACCTTCTTCTCAGCACCTCATGGAACCTTCTCCAAAATTGACCACATAGTCTGGCACAAAGCAAACCTTAACAGACACAAAAAGATTGAAATGATCCCTTGCATCATATGAGACCACCATGGCCAAAAAGTAGACCTCAATAATAACAGAAATGACAAAAAGCCTACACACACACCACACACAACCGAACAACTCTCTACTCAATGACACCTGGGTCAGGGAGGAAAGAAAGAAATTAAGGACTTCCTAGAAATTAATGAAAATGAAGGTACAACTTAGCCTAACTTATGGGACACAATGAAAGCAGTGCCAAAAGAAAAGTTCATAGCACTAAGTGCCTTCAAGAGGCATCTTATATAAGCAACTTAATGGCACACCTGAAAGCAGTAGAAAAACAGAAGCAGACATACCCAAGAGTAGTAGAAGACTGGAAATAATCAGACTCAGAGGGGGAATCAGTACATTAGAAACAAAGAGAACAATTCAAAGAATCAAAGAAACCAAGAGCTGGTTCTTTGAGAAAATTAACAAGATAGACTAACCCTTAGCCAAACTAACTAAAAAGCAGGACATTGTCCAAATCAACAAAATCAGAAATGAAAAGGGGGACATAACAACAGACACTAAGGAATGCAAGGAATCATTAGTTCCTACTTCAAAAGCCTATATGCAACAAAATTTGAAAATCTAAATGAAATGGACAATTTTCTTGACAGGTTCCAGTTTTAGATTAGTAAAACTGAATCAAGATCAGGTAAACAAATTAAATAGTCCTATATCCCCTAAAGAAATACAATAAAAAATTTCCCTTTTGAGAAAAGCCCAGGGCCAGATGGTTTCAGCACAGAATTCTATGAGACTTTCAAAGAAGAGCTGCCCCAATACTTTTCAAACCATTCCACAAAATAGAAACAGAAGGAACATTACCAAACTCATTCTATGAGGCCACAGTCACCTTGATACCTAAACCTTACAAAGACATTACAAAAAAAGAGAACTTCAGACCTATCTTGTTTATAAACATTGATGTAAAAATACTCAATAAAATACTTGCAAACAGAATCCAAGCACACATTAAAGATATCATCCACATGACCAAATAGACTTCATCCCAGGCATGCAGGGGTGGTTCAACATATGAAAATCCATCAATGTAATCCACCATATAAATAAATTGGAAGAAAAAAATACCACATGATCATCTTATTAGATGCCGAAAATCATTTGACAAAATCCAACACCCATTCATGCTTAAAGTTTTGGCGAGATCAGGGATACAAGACACATATCTAAACATAGTGAAAGCAATATACAGCAAGCCTATAGCCAACATCAAACTCAATGGAGAGAAACTTAAATCAATTCCACTGAAATCAAGGACAAGGCAAGGCTTCCCACTCTCTCCATATCTCTTCAACATAGATTCTTGAAGTCCTAGCTAGAGCAATAGGACAACTAAAGGAGATCAAAGGGATGCGAATCAGAAAGGAAGAACTCAAAGTATCACTATTCACAGATGATAGTATACATGCGTGACTCCAAAAATTCAACCAGAGAACTCCTTCAGCTGATAAACCGTCACAAAGTGGCTATATACAAAATTAACTAAAAAAAAAATCTGAAGCCCTCCTGTATACAAAAGACAAACAGGCTGAGAAAGAAATTAGGGGAAACAACACCCTTCATAATAGCTACTAATAACATAAAGTACCTTGATGTAACTCTAACCAAGCAAGTTTTTTTTTTTTCTATATGAAAAAAAACTTCAAGTCTCTCAAGAAAGAAATTGTAGAAGATACTAGAAGATGGAAAGATCTCTCATGCTAATGGATTGGTAGGATTAACATAGTGAAATTAGCTGTCCTACTAAAAGTAATCTACAAATTCAATGCAGTTCCCATCAAAATACCAACACAATTTCTTACAGACATTGAAAGAACAATTCTCAATTTCATATAGAAAAACAGAAAAAACCCAGAATAGCTAAAACAGTACTGTTCAATAAACCATCTTCTGGAGATATCTGCTTCCCAAATCTTAAGCTGTACTGTAGAGCGACAGTAATAAAAACGGCATGGCACTGCCATAGAAACATACTGGTAGACCAATGGCATCAAATCGAAGAGCCACATATAAATCCACACACCTACAGAAACTTAATTTTTAACAAAGAAACCAAAACCATACAATGGATAAAAAGACAGCATCTTCAACAAATGGTGCTGGTCTAACTGCATGTCTACATGTAGACAAATGCAAATAGACCCATATTTATCACCCTGCACAAAGTTAAAGTCCAAGTAGAGCAAAGACCTCCACATAAAACCAGACACACTAAATCTATTTGAAGAAAAAGTAGGGAAGAGCCTTGACCTCATTGATACAGGAGACAACTTCCTGAACAGAACTCCAACAGCACAGGCTCTAAGCTCAACAATCAATAAATAGGACCTCATGAAACTGAAAACTTCTGTAAAACAAAGGACAGAATAAAACGACAGCCTACATACTGGGAAAAGATCTTCACCAACCCTACATCTGACAGAGGGATGATATTCAGAATATATAAAGAACTGAAGAAGTTAAACACCAACAAACTGAATAATCCAATTTAAAAGTGGGGTACAGAGCTAAATAGAGAATTATCAACAGAGGAATATCAAATGGAAGAGAAACACTTAAAGAAATGTTTGGTATCCTTAGTCATTTGGGAAATGTAAATCAAAACCACCCTGAGATTTCACCTCACACCCACCAGAATAGCTAAGATCAAAAATTCATGCTGCAGAAGATGTGGGGAAAGGGAAAACCTCCTCCATTCCTGGTGGGAATGTTACCTTGTACAACCACTTTGGAAATCAATCTGCACTTCCTCAGAAAATTAGGGATAGTGCTATCTCAAGATCCAGCCATACCACTCTTAGGTATATACCCAAAAAATGCCCCACCATTCAATAAGGACATTTGCTCAACCATGTTCATAGCAGCTCTTTTCTGGCTATTCATAATAGCCAGAATCTGGAAACAACCTAGATGTCCCTCAATGAAGAAATGGATACAGAAAGTGTGGTATATTTACACAGTGGAATACTACTCAGCAATTAAAAACAAGAAAATCATGAAATTTGCAGGCACATGGTGGGAACTAGAGAAAATCATCCTGAGTGAGGTAACCCAGAAGCAGGAAGACACATATGATATATACTCACTTATAAGTGGATATTAACCATATGATATAGGATAAACATACTAAAATCTATAGCCCTAAAGAAGCTAAACAATAAGTAGGACCCTAGAGAAAATGCTTAATCCTCATTCAGAAGGACAAATAGTATAGACATCAGAAGTAGGAGAAGACAAGGAACAGAACAGATGCCTTCCACAGAGGATCTTTGAAAGACTCTATCCACCAGGGTATTGAAGAAGATACTGAGACTCATGGCCAATCTTTGGCCAGAGTACAGGAATCTTTATGGAAGAAGAGGGAGATAGAAAGACCTGAAGGAGACAGGAACTCCACAAGGAGATCAACAGAGCGAAAATGCCTAGTCCCAGGGGGGGCCTGCAGAGACCGATACTCCAACTAAGGACCATTCGTGGAGAGGACCTAGACCCCCTGTTCAATGGAAGCCCTATGGCTGCTCAGTTTCGAAGTGGGTTCCCTAGTAAGGGGTACAGGGGCTGTCTCTGACATGAACTCAGTGGCAGGCTCTTTGATCACCTCCCCTTGGTGGGGTATAGCCTTGCCAGGCCACAGAGGAAGATGAGGCAGCCAGCCTTGATGAGATCTGATAGGCTAGGGTCAGATGAAAAGGGAGGAGGTCCTCCCCTATCAGGGTACTAGGGAAAAGGCATATGGAGAGAAGAGGTAGGGTGGGTGGGACTGGGAGGAGATGAGGGAGGGATCTACAGAGGGGATACAAAGTGAATTAATGGTTATATATATATAACAATTAATATATATGTATATTAATATATATTTTATTAATATATATATATATATATATTTTTTTTTAAGAGAGTGGAGCTCTAAGTCAACGAGACTTTGCCCACAGCCCAAAAGAAGGAGACTTGCTTCTGATGACTGATCTTTCTTTAGTCTGTGGGTCCAGCACACCTTTTATGACATCAGGACAGCACTTTCATTATTGTTTTTCTTAAAGTATGGAAGTTGATCCTGAGTTCTTGGTCACGGTAAGCAAGTGTTCTTTCTAGGTCTAATCACAGACCTGGTACAAAATTTTCTTCGTAAAGATTTATTCATTTTTATTTTGTTTGTGCAAATATTTGCCTGTGTGTATGTCTGTGCACCATGTGCACGTAATTCCCAAAAAGCACATCAAATCCCCTGGAAGCGGAGTTACAGAAGGCTGTGAGCTGCCATGTGAGTACTCGGAGCTGCACCCGGGTCCTCTGCAAGAGCAAGCAGTGTTCCTAACTGCTGGGGAATCTCTAGTCCCTTAAATCAAGGCTCCTAGAATGCTGTGTTTTTATTCTCTTCTGAAAAAATAAGGCAGCTTGGGTGAGTGGCAGAAGAGCAGTGCTGGCTTAGAGGGGAGGAAGGTTGGTGTCTCTTCTACAGCTCAAACTAAAAGGAGTTCTTGTCATATGTGCTGCCTTTAAAATGTAACTCTGTAGAGATGACCCCACCGGCTATTTCCATTTTTTTTTTTTTTAATCTAAAAACCAAAAGCACCCGGTCTTGGTATAGACCTTAGAAGACAGATGCAGGTAGAACTTCGCAGCAGAGCTGTTGGCTTCACAGAGCCTGCTCTCTAACCCCCTTTGGTATTTCTAGTCTTTGATCCATAGAATGTCAATTATTCAGGTAGGCAATTCTGTGGCCTTAACAGAAAAGGCCTTTCCTAGGTCCCAGGGTGAGTTGCTAAGAGATGAGACAGAAAGCCCCTCCCCTAGCTCCTTCTCGAGCAAATTCACATTCATTTCCTATTTGACATTTTTGACTAGAAGTTTCAACTAAAAATAGTGACCCAGTTACATGCAGTGCTGGGAAACTCAACCATGGCTATGGTTAGAGCTGTTATCTTGGCCTCACTCTGCAGGCATCATTAGCATACACATCATTCATTCCCCAGCTGACTCTGCCATGTCAGGATGATTGAAAACAAAAGGAGATTGGTGCTGAGTCCTGGCAGGCCTTATCTAAGTGTTCAAACCCAGTTCCTCCAGCTCAGCCCTTAATTGCAAGATTATCAAGAGCTGAAAGATGAGAGCAACAAGGAGGAGCTGCTTGCTTCTTGAGCCCTGTGAGTTTAAGGGTCCTCTGGTGTAGGGTCTGGGTGAGATAGGCATATAGAAGCAGGAGAAGCATTATAGAGATGAAGTTTAGAGAGCGCAGATTTACTATAGGCAGAGTATTAAGTCTGCTTCTTAAAAGTTGGTAAGACACAAATGAGTCCTTTCCATCTCTCTGAAAGGTGGTATCTGGATGTTTTGTTGTTGTTGTTGTTGTTTGTTTGTTCATTTGTCTGTTTGAGACAGGTTTTCTCTGTGTGGCCTTGGCTATCCTGGACTAGCTCGCTTTCTCGACCAGACTGGCCTGGAACTCAGATCTACCTGCCTCTGCCTTTCTGAATTCTGGGATTACAGGCATGCACCACCAAAAGTGGCTTCTGGATGTTCATGTTTGGATCTTGAATACTCTTTAAAAGTTTATGTGTTAAAAATCCTGAATGTAATGTTCAGAAGGGCTTTGGAGAAATATTGGTATCAGCAGTGTGCAGGGCCAAAGACACAGCTCCATGTTAATGCTTGTAGCATCCTGAGTTATTGTCAGGACCTTAAAGACAGTATTCTTTTGTTAACCTAAATTGCTAAAAGAATTGAGCTTTTTTTATTATTGGGCTGGTCCATCATCTGGTCAATGGACTATCCCTCAGAGGTCTGGATTAACTTAAGCCAGGCTAAAGAATTAGATAGAATAATTATCCCTTTAATGAGATAATGTAATTTTTATTTCCAGAATCCTGCTCACTAGTGCAGTCCCTGTAAGTAGCCCTGAGATTCAGCTGTGTCTGTCTGCTTTCTCCTGCCTCCCCATGTGCCCCCCACCACCACAATCTTTCCTTTCAAATGTTAGCCAGCACCTTTTTCTAGTATTTTGAGGTTTCTTACTCTTTCTGTCAAGGCCTATCCCACCTCGCTCCATGTGCCTGAGAGCTTATACAGCCTCAGTTTCCCATCTATTTGTACAACCCAACACAGGGTTGGATGTCTAAACTACAGACTTTAAACCACTTCTTCTTTTCTATCCTAGAAGAGAAAATCCAACCCACTTTCTTCCTCACTTCCACTGTGTGCCCTCCACAGACCCTGTCACTCCTTGATTGAGACTTGGCTTCATGTGGAAGAAAGGTGGGAAAAAGAGAACTTTTTTGAGTTGGGGATTCTCCTCCTTTCTTTAAGGAGGGAGAAGGGTTTTTTTTTTTTTCCATCATTGTTCTTATTTAGCCTATTTTTTAATGTGGAAAAGTGCATTTTCCATAGTTACTTGTATTCCTAGGGATGGTTTTCTGAGGAAAAAAAGAAAGAAAGAAAATCTTTCCAGTTCTTGCACCAGTTGAGCAGAAAGAGAATGCCTTTCTGCAGGGGAAAGAGAACTAACTTTTCTGGCAGTTCAAGTGCTCATTTGCATATCTCAGCTTTTAGCTTTCTTCTTGCTTCTTCTAGCTGAAAATAGGGAAGAACTGATTGAGTGTTCCCAGCATCGTCATCTATGAAACCCAAACCAACCTGACTGGCAGATCAGTAACCCAGAGATGCTTCCTACCAGGAAGGAGGCTCTCAATTCTAGGAACTAACCATAAGCTAGGAAATTGGGACTAGGAGGGAGGACAGAATCCCAGGGTTAGACTTAACTGCCAACTAAAAAATGTTTTCCCTCCCCGGCTTATTTTAGTGCCTGTAAAGTTGGTGAACTTTGTTTTTTTTGGCAGCCATGTTTTATCCTTCCTGCAGCTGGCTCAGGTATCATTCACACATCAGCCTTAACTGATGTCTATAAGCTGTTCCTACGAATAGGTACAGGTTTGGCAGGAGCTTGGCATGCTAAAGGTAGAGTTGCTTCTAGCTTCTTCATTACTGATGCTAGTCTCTTTCAAGGCTGCTGCCTAAGTGGTTCAGGAGATACTTACAGCCATTCCCCTGATCATGATCTTAGCATGGATAGGCCTCCATGATACTTCCCACACCAGGATTAGGCTCCTCTGGTGCTCAAAGCACTTCCTGTGCTCTACAGATCCTATGGATATACGTACATACATACATATCCATATATATGCGGTTCTGAGCTCAGGTTCTTTCTTTGATGGCCCCTCTCCTGGCCATCATGCACCAAGGATGTCTGGGGCACTTGCAGAATATATTTGTGAGTGAAATTACATTGTCATCAGTGGTGACAGGGACTCAGCTGAACACTGCCGACCTCAGCACCCTGAGTTTGATTTCCCAGAGTTTTAGGGTTCTGGACTCAGGCTAACCCAAAATGTGTAGGTTCTATGCTGAAAATAATTTGAGATTATGAAGCAGAATTAGAGATCCTGTTAAAAATATTTCAAGATGGACTTAAGCATAAAGGTTAAGAAAAAGGTGAAACACATGGAGAACATGAGTGTGGGCTACTTGTGAGAGTCTCAGGTCAGTGTTTTTTATAATAGTCATATATAGATAGGGTTTTGGTGGAGTTTGAAGAAGATGTTTTAAAGGGTAGCTAAGGAACCGAAAGGAGATCTCTAAGTGGCCCATGAGGGCACGTGACAGAATTGGAATTGCTAAAGCAGAAGTCTAATCTACAGGGATACAGAGGTATGAAGATGTTTTTGTTGTTGTTGTTGTTGTTGTTTTGTTTTGTTTGTTTTTTTGTTTTTTTGTTTTTCTGTAAACTGAACTCATGGTTTTATTTGAGATTCTCAGGCATGTCTGCGGAAAGAATGGAACCCTACTCAAGGCCACAGGCATTCAACCTTATTTGTCTGTATCATTGCTACTTCAACATAAAATGTCTGTATAGGAAATGAATATCAACTTAAAGCCAGTGACCTTTACAGCTAATGCTGGTTTTGCTGTAATTCTTACTTATCATTTGGGAGGAAGCTTTGAATCAGATTTCCAAACAAGGGGATTCTTTTCCTTTTAATGCCTCCATAATTTTCCTTTCTCAACTTGATGTTGGTAAAATTGGCTTAAAAGTATATAAGGTGGGGGCTAGAAAGATGTCTCAATGTTTAAGAGCACATAGTGCTCTTACAGAAGACCAGGGTTTGGTTCCTAGATCAACCATCTATAATTCCACAGCCCTAGAGAATTGGATGCTTTCTTCTGGTATCCTTGAATACCGGTACTCATGCATGTATACCCGACACAGATATATGTAAGCACATAAAGAAAAAAATGATAAAAAAGAAATATTTTTCCTTGCTTTTTTTTTTGATACCTTAGATACACAGTGTCCAAAAGGATGTTAATTCATTAACTAAGATTTTAAATTTTATTATTAAAATAAATGTATTCATTTATTCATTTTACATCCTGGGCACAGCCCCCTCCCTCCTCTCCTCCAAGTCCCAGCATTTCATCCTCTTACTCTTTTCCCCTCTTCCCTTTACCTCAGAAAATGAGAGCTTGCTCCCCCCCCCCGCTTCAAGCCCACTCTGGCCCATAAAATTGCATCAGGCCTTAGTACATCCTCTTCTACTGAGGTAGATGTACAGGTATCCTAGCTAGGGGTGAGTGATCCAAAAGCAGGTAACTGAGTCCATGTCAGATACAACTCATGTTTCCTTTGTTGCTAGGGGACCCACATGAAGACCAAGCTGCCCATCAGTTACATAAGGGTTGTAAGCCTAGGTCCAGTCCATGCCTGCTCTTTGGTTGGTGCTTCAGTCTCTGTAAGCCCCTATGGGCCTAGACACCATTGGTCTTCTTGAGGGCTTCTTGCCCCTACAGGACTTTCTATCCTTCCCCATACTCTTCCACAAGACTCTCCTAGGTCTACCTAATGTTTGGCTGTGACTCTCAGAATTTTATTCTGCTGCTGGGTGGAGCCTCTCAGAGGACAATAATGCTAGGCTACTGTCTCAAAGCACAGCAGAGTATCATTAATAGTGTCAGGGGTTGGCTTTCTCCTATGGAGTGGGTCCCAGGTTGGGTCAGTCATTGGTTGGCCATTCCTTCCTCCTCTGATCCATCTTTATCCCTGCACATCCTGCAGGCAGAGTAAATTTTGGTCCCAAGGTTTTATTGGTAGGCTGGTGTTCCCTTCTTTCCACTGGAAGTCTCACATGCCTAGGAGGTAGCCCCTTCAGTCTCCGTGTCCCCATCAGCTAGGAGTCTTAACTAGAGTCACCCCCATATCCTTTAAGAAGCCTACTCTGCTGTAGTTCTCCAGCTGTCTCAGAGCTGTCCTTCCCCTTTGGTTTCCCTTCATTCTCCCAGCTCTCTCACCTCCCACCCCCACTCTCCACATATCTGATCCTCACTCTTGATTCTCTCCTCACACCCTCTCCTACCAATTCCCTCTCTTCATTCACTTTTGACATTCATTCCGTTTCCTCTTCTGAGTGGGATTCGAGTATTCTTCCTTGGGCCCTTCTTGTTACTTGGCTTCAAAAGAAATATTGAAAAAAAAAATATATATATAGGACATATGAGAAAAGAATGGCAAAAGGTGTTAACTGTTGAAAATTAGTGCTTATATTGTTGTCTTTAATTTTGAGAATGTTCAAGTTTTCCTTAATAAAAAGAAAAACATAAATTGAAAAGTAATAGTTGAAAGGGAATTCTATCTACACAATGGACTATTACTGAGCAATGAAAAATAAGGAAATCATGAAATTTGCAGGTAAATGGTGGGACCTGGAAAGGATCATCCTGAGCTGTCCCAGAAGCAGAAAGACACACACGGTATATACTCACTCATATAGACATATAACATAGGATAAACCTAGAAAAATCTGTACATCTAAAGAAACTAATCAAGAGAGAGGACCCTGACTAAAATGCTCAATCCCCATCCTGAAAGGCAAAGAGGAAGGATATCAGAAGAAGAAGAAAACAGGAAACAAGCTAGAAACCGGCTAGGGAGGGCCTCTGAAAGGCTCTGCCCTGCAGACTATCAAAGCAGATGCTGAGACTTATGGCCAACTGTTGGGCAATATGCATGGAATCTTATGTAAGAAGTGGGAAATAGTAAGATCTGAAGAGGACAGGAACCCCACAAGGAGAGCAACAGAACCAGAAAATTTGAACACAGGGGTCTTTCCAGAGACTCATACTCTAACCAAGTATCAGGCATGGAGATAACCTAGAACCTCTGCACAGATGTAGCCCATGGCAGTTTAGTGTCCAAGTGGATTACATAGTAATGGGAAGAGGGACTGCCTCCAACATAATCTGATTGGCCTGCTCTTTGATCACCTCCCCCTGAGGAGGGAGCAGCCTTACCAGGCCACAGAAGATGATAATGCAGCCACTCCTGATGAGATCTGATAGACTAAGATCAGAAGGAAGGAGAGGAGGACCTCCCCTACCAGTGGACTTGGGGAGGGGCATGCGTGAAGAAGGAGGAGAGAGAGTGGGATCGGGAGGGGAGGATGGAGGGGCTTATGGGGGGATACAAAGTGAATAAAGTGTAAGTAATAAAAAATAAATAAAGGGAATGCTATGATTCTAAATCCACCATCCATTGGCATTAATAAAACAGCTCTTGTTCAGAACAGAGGGAACTGGAATAACAATTTTCCAGGCTTTCTTAATTCAGTTTACTCACTACCTAATTATTTATTTATAGCAGGATACACCAAAGCAGAAGTGCTGGGCCAGGAGAAGTGTCTTCTAGAAGGTGAGTTAGAACTTGGTGTTCTATTCATTCTGCTTGGCGTGCCAGGCAGCCTCTGCTAGGGGAATGGTAGTGATAGTAACAGTAAGTACTGAGAGTGGTCCACATATCCCGAACACCTGCTTTGGATTTCTGTCTGTCCTTGTGGCAGCCATGCAACGTGCCGGCTATCAGCAAGGCTTATTACAGCAGAGTCAGTGGTTAAGAGGGACCAATACGTTCTCTTTGAAAGTATTTGAAACTCATAATCTCTAGTACATCTTAACTGATAACCTGTCCCAACTTTACCAGGTACCTGTAATGTGAACTGAAAAATTTGGCTTTGCAGCCACCATTCTGACTTGTCCAAGTTAAGCCATTCCAAGGAGCATCTTCGAGTTCCGTGTTCCTGTTTTTACAAATCATGGCTCCTAGGACTAGACATGTCTCTGGAGAGGAGTCCACATGAACCAGAACCCCTAAGAGACTGCCTTGGGAATTTCCCCCACCTTGCTTGAAATGCAACCTAAATTCCTGGTCACAATTTATAAGCTCCCACCTTGCTCTGGCTTCTTATTGCCTCTGTCACTCAAATCTCCCCCTCCCCTTCTCCTTCAGTCTGAGGGCCAGTGAAAGGCTCTCTGATCTGATGTTCCCACTGGAACCATTGCTGGCTTCCCCAGAACACAAATTTCTTGATGATCTTCCAGGAAGCTATAAGTAAGGCTCTGGTAATAGCTCTGGGTAGCTCCCTCACTCTTGCAGTTCTTGGGAGATCTGGACCTTCTGTGTGTACCTTTCTAAGGGCTAGTGTTCAGAGAACCCTCTTCTGAGTATCACTGACAGATTGGTCTTGGATATCTGCAAGAGTGTCCTGGCTCTGTGTGCCAGCTCTTAATGCCTCCAGGGCGATGGGTCAGCTCTGACATTACAGGATATTACATCTAACATGACATATATTAGGAAATAGCCATAAAAAAAATCTCTTCACTGTCAACAGCCCTGACCACTCCCCAATCACCTACTATGCCAAGGGCTATTATTATTCATTTTATATTCCTAAAGTATACACAGGGAAGGTCACTGTGCTTCTCCTGTCTGGTTACCAATACCCCCCCCCCAAGAAGAGAAGTCAGCCAGATGATGTATCAATGACTTTGAGTTCAAATTTGGACATTCAGTGGCTATGAAATCTTGGCTACTCATTGTCCCCAGGAGAGAAGCCACTCTCCACACATCTATCTTGATTCTTTTGAAGGCCATTGGCATAATTTGTGAAAAGTGATGGGCTGAAGGCTGTGCAGTATTTTAGGCCTAACATCAGAAATGCTCTTTGTATAAATGTGTGATAAACACCTGCATTCCGTCCTTGGGACCAGATAGTGCAGAGGGAGAAATCAAGACATAAACATGTGACAGTCTTGTAATTGTAAGGGATTTATATTTCAAGGTAGAATAAGCCATCGACCCAAGAGTAATGGACCTCATGAGCCAAGGCTTAAATTACATGGAAGCAAGAGGTCTAATTAGTGTGACCTTGAATTTGTCATTCACACTGAGACACTGTTGGGAGCAGAAGGGAGCACTCACACTCATCAACACCAAAGCAATGGATGCAAACAGGAACTGACCTGGGGATCTGGGGGAACAGGAATCTATCACTTCATTTATGGTATGCACCTGCATGCTTAACACATCTCAGGGAGTGTCTGCCATGTCCAGCCACATGCCTTTGTTGTACCATCCGGGACTTTGGGAACGGAACTTCTACAGAAGATCCTGCATATATCAGAATATCAGAACACGCATCCTGGAAGTTGTTTCCACCTTATTTGGGATGCAGTCTACATTCTTGATTGTGATCAACAGATTTCTATCACTGTCTAACTTCGGAGTACTTCTCTGCCTCAAAAGGTCTTTATTTCCTTCCCACTAGACTCTATTTAGAGTGGGATCACTTGAGCCACTTGACTTCCCTATTTTTCTTCCCTGCTTATGAAGCTTCTCCTTAGGTCCTCAGCCAATGTCTGGGCTTCTTAACTCTTGTTTTAGTGTCCATGTCTGTCCAAGCTTGCTTCCTTTTGCTGTGGTAAAACACCATGGACAACTTGAGGAGAAAGAGGCTTGTTTGGCTTATAATTTTCTATCACAGTCCATCACTGACTGAAGTAAGAGCAGAAACTCAAGACAGGAATATGAAGGCAGAAACTGAAGTATAAGCCATGGAGGAACACTGCTTACTGGCTTGCTACTGATGGCTTGTTCAGCTTGCTTTTTTCTTTGTTTACTTATTTGTTTATTTTGTGATATGGTCTCTCTATGTAGCCCTGGCTATTCTGGAACTTACTATGTAGGTCAGGCTAGTTTAACCTGAAAACTCAGAGATACACCTCTTTCTGCCATCTAAGTGATGGGATTAAAGGGATGTGTTACCATGCTTGGCCTCTTTCTTTCTTAACATCATAATATTTTTATTGATTATTTGGGAATTTCACATAATGAATCGAATCATCCTTTCTTTCCAGTCCTCGCAGATCTCAGCCCCTTCACTCTTGTGGCCTCCCCCAAAAATGATCAAAAAGAAAACAAGTCCAGTTTGTATTGTCTATATAATCACTGAAGCATGGTAAAACATCCAGTGGCCAGCCCCTTAAAGAAAACTTAATCCTTCCACCCCACCCCCACAAGTAGCGTTCTATTGTAGAGAGCTATACTTTAGCATCCTTATCAC
The DNA here is from genome assembly GCF_907164565.1 of Psammomys obesus. Classification (NCBI taxonomy): domain Eukaryota; kingdom Metazoa; phylum Chordata; class Mammalia; order Rodentia; family Muridae; genus Psammomys; species Psammomys obesus. Next base: position 7,931,606 of record NW_026596158.1, read on the forward strand.
AATTTTTAAGAGTTCTCTTTAATAGCTTCCTGTCTGCTTTGTTATACTTTTTGGGTGGCCATGGGGAGAGGGGTTATCACAGAAGCCTTTTGTGCCTCTTTTTCTCAACTGTGAGTCGGTAATCATCGATACCATGGCAGAAGCTTCCTTGTCACTTACATGCAGCAGGAGCATGGATCATAGACTTTCACATGGTATCTGGTGACAGCACAGACCATGAACATCCATCTGGCCTCTGGTGTGAGCATGTGCTATGGATTTCACCATGGTCTCTAGTGACAATATGGGCCATGGACACCAACATGGATTCAGGTAACAGCACAGACCATGGATTTCCATATGGCTTTCAGTAGTAACATGGGCTATGGATTTCACATGGTCTCTGACTACAGCAGGGCCCCAGACCGAGACATTAGCCCCTGCCAGCAGCATGGACCACGAACATCAACAAGTACTCAGGTGGTAGACTACTCACATCTGCATGGCCCCCAATGGAGTTATGTCCCACAGGGATCAACATAACCTCCTGTGGTGGCACAGACCATGAATACCTCATGGCCCTTGGGCCAATGGACATCAACACAGCCCCTGACTGCAGCAGGACCATGCACCCAGACATACCCTCAGTAGCAGCACAGACCACAGACATCAGCATGGCCCTCAGTATGGTCTCGGTGGCAGCATAGGCCATGGACATCAACATGGCCCTCTGCCACAGTTTAGGCTATTGACACCATCACAGCCCTCAGCAGCAGCGCAGGCCACGGAGATCAACATTGCTCAGGGGCAACATGAGCCACAGACGCCAACATGGATGGCAGTCTGGCCCACACACATCCACATTGTTTCAGGCTGCAGCACAGGCAACATGGACATTGCATGGTTCCTGATGGTAACACAGGTCATGACAACAACTTGGTCTCCAGCAGTAGCAGGACCATAGACTCAAACATGGTCCCCAGTGGCATCATGGAACATAGGTATCAAAATGTCTTAAAGCAGCAGCACAAGCCTGCACAGCCCACTGGCATCAACATAGCTTCATGATTCTTTATTTTCCATTACTTATCTGTTTGTGGCAGGGGCATTGGAACTTCAGCACATCACTCAGTATATTTTCTTGACCACATAGATCCATGTGTAGATACACATTGCCTCCAGTCATTGGTCTGACTCAAGACCTCTGGTTTTTGAAGCATGATAAATATTAACCCATCTCTGAGACTTCTTTGATCACAGTCATGCTTCAGGTTTTCATGTTAGGTGACAATGACATGTTCCCAGATTGGTTTTGTAGCTTAGGCTCCTCTTCTCAGGATAGAAGCTTGTAGATGGAGTACGAGTTGGAGTTGACTGACTCAAACACTAGGACTCAAACACTGGGACCAGGTAGCAGCCAAGTTGCTCAAGCTGGGCTCTTCTGTGAGTTCAGTCTTTCATTTTATTTTTTTAAAGTTTTATTTAATTATTTCTGTTTGTCTGTGAGTGGGTATATGCATGTGTTTGTGATGCTCACAGGTATTAGAAGGTATTGGATGTCTTAAAGCTAAAGGGTCCTCTGGAAGAGTTGTTCCTTTATTGTTGAGCCATCTTTCCATCCCTATCATTTTGCTTTCTTGTATAACCCAGGGCCACCTGTATGTGCCATTCACAGCAGTCTGGGCCCTCACTCATTACTCATTAATCAAGAAAATTCCCTCATAGACTTACCAACAGGCCAGTTTATGAAGGCAGCTTCTCAATTGATAGACCCTTTTCTCAGATGACTAGTTTATATCAAGTTGACAATAACTAACCAGTACAAAGTCATTCATTCATCCTGATCACCCTCTTGTTCATTTGTATTTTTATCTTCAGATCACTCAATTAAACTTTCTCTTCAAAGTAGTTTGAATCTACTTTGTTTAACAGGGATGCCCAAAGTACAGAACCATGCCAGGTGTTGCTTCCCTGAAGGATCACCACACCTGAAATGGGCCTAGCCTATCACAAGCATGGCAAATAATGTAGTGATGGATATTAAAGCCTCTTAAACCAGAAGGTGGGTGGAAGGCTATTTCACCATTCATGCTGGTGAACCAAAAGAACAGAGGGTGGAAAGGATAGGAAAGAACTGAGGCAGGGCCATCCAACTGGAAAGGGATTCTGGGAAGGGCCCAGTGTCAGGAACAGGGTGTTCTGGGGTCCCTGCAATGTCACTAACTGCTTTGTAACTCCTGCCAACACTCTTTCCTTCTCTATCTCTGTGAATTTTTAAAAGAGCAGGAAGGAGTTATCCTAGAGCACAGGTTTGTAAACCTTTCCTGCTGGAGGGCCAGATTGTAAATGTCTTAGCTTTTCTGAGCCATATATTCTCTATGACAACAACTGAGCTCTGGTGTCTCAGTGCAAAAACAGCTCCAGGCAGCCCATAAACTAATGGACATGGCTGTGTTCCAATCAAAGCTTATTTACGCCAAGAGGCAGCAGGTCACATTTGGCCTGTGGGCTTTGTTGCCAAACCTTGCTGTACAATAGCAACTCCCAAAGTGTCTCCTTTGAAAAGAGTTCAAGTCAAATTGGGAAACATTCAGCTCAATAGATGACTTTATCCTAAGACTTCTGAGAATCCTGACTTTGTTAATGAACTCTGACTTTCCAGGAAAGAAGGTACACAAGGGGCTCTTTGGACCACACACATCTAGTTTGAGATTATTTGGTGCTGAAATAATATTTTGAAGAGGAAGACCAAGTTCTTCAGAGAAATAAAATCACTAGGGGATGAGAGAGCCTGAGTGCAGTAGTCAATTTGATAGACAGGCCACAAGATAATGGAGGCTGACGTCTTGCTCTATAAGCAGAAGGCTTAGGAAAGCCTTAGGTGACTTTCTCCTCCAAGAACTGGGAAACAGAGGCATCCATGGCAGAAAACCTAATCCTAGCTGAAAACCAAAGGGCTAAGATTTCCGTTGTCCAAGAGGAGGGACTGGAGAGGTGATGGCTTTACCCATTAACAATGCAAACTTATCCGCTCCCATTTCGTTTCATTTGGACCCTAAGTAGATAGGATAATGTCCAGGTCATGGACAGTGACAGATTTTTTCTCTTAGTTCAAATGCTAACTGCCCATGGAAACTACTTTAAGGAATGTTTAGAAATAATGCCTTTCCTAGAAACCAGGGGTATTAGCTCCACTGGAGGAATCCTTAGCACGGTCAAGCTGACAAACAAAATTAACCACGAAAGCCTAGCTTTTTTCAGCTTTAGCACACATAGATTCTTCTTCTTTTACCTCTTCCTTCTTCTTTAAAGATTAGTGTGTTTTTATGTTATGTGTATGGGTGTTTTGCTACCATACCTGTGCATCATGTGTGCACAGTACATGTGGAGACCATAAAAAGATATCAGAACCCTTGGAACTGGAGTTAGAGACAGTTCTTAGTTTACATGTGGGTGCTGGGAACTGAATTCAGGTCCTCTGGAAGAACAGCCAGTGGTATAGACCTCTTCTTAATCCTGCTGGATAATTAACCTTTAACCACAGGCAATGAAGCCATGAATTCAACCTACCATGATATAAACATAATGCCTGCATATGAAATAACAGTTCTTCCTCTAGAATAGCCTGGATGTTGAATGCTACAATATAAAGTCTGCAGTATTTGCTTACTGATAGAAAGTCAATACACACACACACACACACACACACACACACACACACACACACCATGCCCATGTAACAAAGAAAGAAACACTCATGATTACTGATTTCATTTCTCATTTCTCTAACTGATCATGTGACTGGAGCTTGTATTTATGACTAGTTTCTTTTACTTCCTATTCTTTATTCTTAAAACCTTAAGCAAGAACCATGGTGGGTACATTTTGCTTTATTTCCAAAGATTCTGGGTACTATTTGGATTGGCTTTTCCATTTATCTTAATCATGGTGTACAATAATTACTAAAAAACACCCTAGGGAGCTGCCAGTATTTCATGCATACTTTCCAGTTTCTCCCCAAGGATCTGGATCAATCATCTTAAACAACTCTTAAGTCTCTTCTTTTCTGCTGACTCAGAGTTCAGGTAGTCCCAAAGCAGCCAGGTGGTAATCATAAATTCTTGTCAATAGAACCATGATATCTCTTGATAGAAAAGCATTTCTTCCCCCAAGGCTCAGCCTTCTGGGCTCACCAATGTCTTATTTGGTGGGTTGTATGTATATATTTTATGGAATCATTCTAGATCAAGTCTGAGTCTTCTCTTACTCTGTTTGCTGGTAATAAGGAAACTCCCATGAGGTTACAGGTACAGATTGGGAAACAGAAGACAGTTTAGCAAGAATGGGAACCTTGGACACATAAGCCACCTCTCTGTTTGATTTCTTGTGCCTTTAGGCTCACTTGGAACCAATCACACACTTTAATTTGAAGCATCAACATTCCTGCACATGCTGTATGGCTTATTGGGTTAATATAAGTTGTGAAGGGTTGCTCAGTCACAAGGCAACTTTGTGGCAGGCCTGGTGTTCCATCTCTAATGCTTGTTGGGAGGCCAAAGGCTTAGTCTTAGGAAGGGAGCAGTTGTCTATGAATGACAGGTCTTGTGTGTAATGCTTAAAGGCATGAACTTCAGTCAACATAGGGAGCCTTATCAATGTCTCCACATAGTTCACATGTGTCACCAACACATATATGGACCAGATTATGGAGCAGTATGCTAAGTAGCCTAGGCCTGTCACAGGGCCTTTTCTTTTTCTCAGTCCACTGGAATATAGAAGCTGTTTGGCACAGTGACACATGTCTGTAATCCCAGATACTAGGGGACTGTAACAGAATAGAAAATTATGAACTGCCTGGATTGTAGAGTGAGTTCAAGGCTGCACATCAAAATAGAAAAGAGCTGGGGATACAGCTCTCTGGTAGAGTGCTGACACAACTTATTCAAGGCCTTAAGTTTTTTCTTTGGTCCTCAAAAAGCAAACCTATCTACCAAACCCAAAATGTGTGGATCAGAGCAATACATAAGTAATAAACATATTCCCTCCAAAATCCGAAGACACCCACTTGTCGTATGTCAGTGTTTGATTGTAGGATGAACCAAGTACAGCTTTTACTTTAGAATGAACAGTTCAGACTGTTGTGCCTGAATCGCGATACCCCAAAAGACCACCACCAGGAGTCAAGTCCATTGCAAAACACATGAGGATCTTTTTATTACAAATCATTACAAGTTGCTGCTTGAGCTCACACCCCCCACCACCAAAGCGGTGAGAGCTGAGAGCCCCATGCTCAGGTTAGTTGGGTGATTTAAAGATTCTGGTCCCTCCCAGCATGCCCAAGGGAGGGGCAATTCCTGCCTGGCAAGCATCTATTGGTCAAAATGCTGCATTTTTAATTGATCAGCTATAGGAAGATCCCTAAACCATTAACAATCTGGTGTCCCTCCCTAGGGGTTGGGCCAGTTTCCTAGCAACTGTATCTCTAGTGGGTGGAGAAAGAATGCAATAAGGTGAGTTCTTCCCCTCAGGGCATTACTGGATCTCTCTACCCAGTAAGTCTTAGTTCAGGCCTTAAACATTAAAATAATAGCCACTGATTTTTAATCTTTTGGTCTCTCAAAAGTACAACAATTGGACATAGCAGTGAACACTTTTAATATTAGCTCTCAAGGGGTGGAGCCAAGCAAATCTCTGTGAGTCTGTAGCCAGCCTAGGTTAGGGTTACATAGTGAGACCTGTCGAGAAAATTTTATATATATATATATCACACCTTAGCATTTCATTGAAGGAGAAAGCCCTTCAGTTTTATGAATTATTTCCCATCCTTTAATATGTAAATGTCTTACCGGTAAATCTAGAGTGGCTGTCACTAAGCACCCACTGAGTGTGATTGACATGAGAACATTGATGATGGCCCAGTGGAAGAATATCAAGATTCCTGAGAACAAATCATGACACAGGGCTGGTGAATTAATGTGCCCTGGAAGGGGGGCATTAAAGGTGGGTTACTGGCCTCTCTAGCTCAGTGGGACTTATGGCCAAGGTTGAAGCAAAGGCAGTTTACTAAATCAATAGCTACAAGCTGAGTTCTTGGAGACATATTTATTTGCTCCAGGAGTGAAACCATATCTGATATAGCAGCTACAACTGAAGTCACTGCTTGGTGAAGTGTATGATAATCCACTGTTACTTGGTGAGATTCATATGTCTTCTGCAGCGTTCAGATAAAATTGTTGAATGGGCTCATGATGGGAATCAACAGTCTTGCATCTTTCAGGTTCTTGCTGGTGGCATTAATCTCTGTAATCCCTTCAGGAATGCACTATTGCTGACAATTTACTCTTCACCCAGACAGAAATAATTCAAATGCCTTTGGCCTCCGTGCCCCACCTCCACACCCTTTCCCACTGTGGTCTCTACAGGTCAGGGAACAAATGAAAAGAGTCTACTAGCTGTTGAGTGGCTCTTTTCTAATTATGTATTTTGATGTTAGGGAAATAACCACAACAGGGATTAAGGGGACAGACACCTTGGGCCCACTGTAAAATAGATTGGAGCATCTATTGATGACCTGACTTCTATAAGACCAGGCTCTAGGAGGAGAACAAGAGGGATGCATCCAATCTGCTGGGGTCAATTACAATTCAGTGTCCATGTCTAGAATTCTTGGAATGATAATTGAAAATTTTTGTTTTTAAATAATTTTCTTTATTATTTGTGTGTGTGTGCATATGTGAGAGAGAGAGAGAAAAAGAGAGCTAGAGAGAGAGAGAGTGCTGTGTGTGGATTTAAGTATAGGTGCCCATGGAAGACAGAAGCTGTTGGATACCCCTGAAGCTGGAGTTATAGCTGCCTTACATGGATGTTGGGAATCAAACTCTGTCCTCTGGAAGAGCTGTTTGTGCTTTTCTTGCCAAATTATCTCTCCAGCCCCTCCCCTTTTAAAATTTGTTATTTTTTATTTCTTTCTCTTTCTTTAATTTTAATTTTCTCTAATGTATTTACCTACAAATACATTTAAGGAAGGAAGGAAGAATATACTGATTTTCCTTACTGACACCAGGGTTCTTCCTCAAAGAAACACAGTATTCCCTTTATTCTGAGAATTCTGAGACTATGTACTGGCTCAGATCTGGGAATATGGAGCAGTGGCTCCATTTTTATAATTTGAGTTAATCATCTGTGCACTTGATGCAGAGACCAGGCATTTAATGGAGCTCATTTCTAGGAACATCGTGATGAACGAGTGAGCATCCTGGGTGTGCTCGCTTGCCATCCATGGAGCACTCTGACCACTTCTTTGACTGGGCTTCCTCAAAGGCAACTAGGCCCATCCCACTATTCTCAGTTCCAGTTCTGGTATGGCATTAAATGCCCTGAGAACCAGAAACTTGGAGTGTGGAGAGATGGCTCATCAGGTGAAAGCATAGCTGTTCTTCCAGACGACCCATGCAGGTATTCCATGGGCAAATCTAGACAGTTCTTCATTACAACTCTTTTTCTAGGTAATTCTAGTTTGTTTCAAACTGACAGTTTAAACAAACAATTACATTTGCCTTTGGTGGTCAAATACCACTACTTACTTGGTTCCCACTACAGGGTGGTCCACTTTCACTCCTTATTTAGTTTTGTCAGTTGAATGCCTGTGGCTTTCACCATAGAACTTCCTTATAGAGAAGATTTGTCATAGAATTCTTTGAGGATGCTGGGTATTCTCACAGATTATTTCTCAAAGTACCACTGTTCATGGTAATTGATATGTCTATGGCCATTCCTACTACAGGCCATTTTTACATGACAGACCTCCATTTGAGCATCCCCATAATTTTGAATCCCTTCCTCTATATTAACATAAAAGAGATTGTGTCTTCAACTTGTTCAAGATGGGTCTCGTCCTGATTCACATTTCAGCCATTAAAAGTACTGGCATAATACTAAAATCTATATCCTAAAGAAGCTAAACAACAAGGAGGACCCTACAAAAGATGCTTAAATAGTAATGGGAAGAGGGACTGCCTCTGACATAATCTGATTGGCCTGCTCTTTGATCACCTCCCCCTGACGGGGGAGCAGCCCTACCAGGCCACAGAAGAGGACAATGCAGCCACTTTTGATGAGAACTGATAGACTAAGATCAGAAAGGAGAGGAGAACCTCCCCTATCAGTGGACTTGGGGAGGGGCATGCATGCAGAAACAGGAGGGAGGGTGGGATCAGGAAAGGAGGAGGGAGGGGCTTATGGGGGGATACAAAATGAATAAAGTGTAATTAATAAAAAATTAAAAAAAGTTTAAAAAAATCTCATTCAGAATGGCAAACAGGATAGACACCAGAAGTGGTGAAAGAGAGAACAGGACAGAAATCTACCATAGAGGTCCTCTGAAGGGCTCCACCCAACAGGGAATCCTCAAGAGACATTAATATGGTCTTGCTTGAGGGGAAACCATAAACTTTTCTTTAGGTAATTCTAATCCCCTCAGAGACAGGTGACAAAACAGGGTGGAGAAGTTACCACTGGGTTTGGAAAAAGTTCTTTTTTTTTCTTCTGAGGCTAAAGAGTCTGCTTTCCTTGGGCTTTCAGGCATTCACCCACTAAAAAAAAAAAAAAAAGAAGAAGAAGAAAAAAGAAAAAAAGACTTACCATAGCATGGAATGGAAGCTAAATCTTCCATTTTTATTGGAGTCTTTCCACATGTTTTTATCTTAATTTATAGGAGCTCATCAGTGCCCTCACCTTATCCCTTGAGACCTGGGAGTCTAATTTTCAGCATATTATCAGTTGAAGAGACTCTCTTTTGGTTTCCATCAATTTCTATCCAGAAATCCTAGGTCATACCTAGGCTTAGATGTTTGATTTCAAAATTCGGATCCCCGAGTGCATCATTTTTTTTTTCCCATAATGGTGCTACAATAGCATAGGAAACAGCCAGCAAATGATACCCTTATATTATGTCATTTCCAAAAATACTCAAGTGTCATGCACAGAGTCATTTAGGTTTTTTTTTTTTTTTTTTTGCTTTTTATAAGCAGCTGAGGAGGAGGACCCAATGAAAGAGTTTTGCATGCATCTATAAACAGTCATGCATTGGACATAGGTACTAACTTTACTGCTGGAAATAGAGCAATTAGGTGTTTAAATTCAATCATATGAGGCAGCAAATTAATAAAAACCCTGGAATAATTTCATAAAACTCACCTTCAAAGTCTGTTTTTTTAGAGCCATTCTGTTGCAAAAGTCAGTCAGGGTTCTCCAAACAAACAGAAATATCAGGATACCAGAATGTGTAATTAGCTTTGTTTCACTATGACAATGTGTGTGAGGTATTGGGTCATAGTTTGAGTCCATGGTAACTTTTTTCTACTGCTTTTCAAGCTGTGGAGAGGCTGAACATTGTGGCAGGAGTATGTCGTAGAAGAAATGTGTTTGCTTTGTGGGCATAGAAAGTAAAGACAGAGACATGGAAGGGTCTGCAATCTTTGTACAGACTTCAAAGGTACATTTTCAGTGACCTAACTTCCCTGCTCTAAACCCAACCTCCTAAACAGTCCCATGATTACAGAGGCTGAGGAACAAGCCATCAACACATGGGCTATTGGAAGTATTTCATGTACAAATTATGGAGGCCAAGAAACCCTATAACATGCTGTCTTTAAGCTTAAGGCCCAGAAAGCTTTTAGTGTAAGTGCAGTGTAACACCAAAGGCTTGAGAGTCAAGAGAGTCCAGGGTGCTAGAATCAGAAGATGCAAGAAATGAGAAGCTAATGCTTCATTCCCAGATTAAAGCATAAGAAGGAGAAACTTGGATGCCTGGGAAGGTCTCAACTGTGGTAGAGACAGCAAATTCACCTTTACTCTGCCTTTGGTAATCTCTTTGGGTCTCAGTGGATAAGGTGTTTCTCACCCACCTTGCTGAGGGCAATCTTCTTTACTCAGTCTCTTCATTCACTTATTTGTTGTGGAAACACGTGTAGAGTGTTTCTACTAACTAGGCATCTTTTAATCCAGTCAGCTTGGTGCATAAAATTAACCACTGCAGACAGGCTGGTGTCATAGGTGTGCTATTTTCCTGCACACAGCACTCAGTTCTAACTATCTCGACAGATGCTCATTTTGTCCTACTTCAAGGGCTCAGCTTTGACTGGGTACTCTCTCCTTGCCTATGCAGAGACTTCTTCACTGCACCCCATAAACAGTCCAATGATGCCACAGACTGAGGAGCAAGCCATTGACCCATGGGTTATTGCAGGTACTTCATGTCCAAAGTATAACAAATACTGGACATGAAGAATTAGCTCACATGATTATGGAGAACAAGAAGCCCCAAAGCATGCTGTCTATAAGCCTGAGGCCCAGAAAACCTGTGGCATAGGTCCAGTGTAACCCTAGGGAACCCATTCACAATACTAGGGAATTACTACTCCTGGGAGCTAGTGGTGAAGAGCAATTGGGTAATGACACTCCAGCTCTTTTGCTAACTGGGAATGGAAGGGAACAATGCTGAGATATTTTAAACACACCTGTGATGGTGTTTTCCAAATATGGTTTTGGGCTCAGCAGTGGCAGTGTTTCTTGAGATACCACTGTGTCAGAAGCTCCAGCTCTATTCTAGCAATCCATTCATATGATTCTGATGTATGTTTGCTTGGGGATCACTGCTCTGCACTGCCTTCCAGCTGCTCATGAATACAGTGGTTTAACTTCATTTCCTTCTACTCCATGTCCACACTTTCCCTTTGGGATTCCTAGGATTGTCTCTTGAATAAATCACTTGGCACTGAAATCCACGTTTCAGGGCCTATTTCTCAGAGCTTGTAGCCTAAGACAGAAATCCAAGAGAATCAGCCTACAAATCTTGTTATAGGTGCTTTTAGGCCCTTTTAAGCAATGTTACATGGATTCTGTATGGCCTGATTAGTCTGCTCCATCAAACAGCACTATGCATTGATTAAGTCCCAATTTTATCTCAACATTATACCGTTGGAAAAATATAAAATAATTCTAGTAAGCCTAGGATATCCCTTGCAACTGGGATTTAAAAAATAGTATTTGGGAGTAGAGAGATGTTTCAGCTGCTAAAAGCAGTTACTGAGAGATGACCAAGGTTTGGAGAATCAGGTCTGTAGAGTGCCAAGATGTCAAAGAAATGCAAAACAAACAAGTGTGGTGAATATACAAGTTAGTTGAGTTCTGGCACAGGCATATTTCCTGCAGACCAGGGATTAATGGCTATGACAGATTAGAACACAGAAACACTATTTAAAATTGAAAATGTCTTCATTGCTTTTTCTGTAATGTTACCAGGAGAGGAAAGTTATAGAGCAGTATAGAACATTGCTACCCAGAGATCATCACAATGGGTGCTCAGTTCTTCTAAGTACAAGAAATAGAAACCCAAATGGCCCTCAATCATCAAATTTACATCAGTGATACAACCAGAATTGGGCTAGTTTCTGGTGCGGTTTGTCCAGAGGTTCAAATATTATTTGAATTCCAGCCTGCTCAGACCAGCTCCCCTTGGCCCTCATGAGGAGTTTCATCAGGCCTCCATGCCAGTAGGGTACCCGGGCAGGTAAAAATTGAAACACAGACTGACGTTTCATTCTGTTGATAGTGTCCTTTGCTTTTCAGTTTCAAGAGGTTCCAGTTATGAATTGTAAATCTTGGAGTCTCAGCTTTTGGTGGTGAGTTCAGGAAGTTGTTTCCTTGTGCTAATGAGCTCAATGCTCTTACCTCTTTTTCCTATAGCAGATCTTGTGCATTTGTTTTTATGTTGAGGTCATTGGTTCACTTGGACTTGAGTTTTGTTCAGGGTAATGAATATGGGTCTATTTGCACTTTTCTACATGTAGACATCCAGTTAGACCAGCACCCTTTGTTGAAGATGCTATCTTTTTTCCACTGTGTGGTTTTGGCTCCTTTGTCAAAAATGAGGTGTGCATAGGTTTGTGGGTTTATTTCTGGGTCTTCAATTCAATTCCATTGATCAACCAGCCTATTTCTATGCCAGTATCATGTAGTTTTATTACTATTTCTCTGTAGTATAGCTTGAGGTCAGGTATGGAGATACCTTCAGAAGTTCTATTATTATATAGGATTTTTTTTAGCTAGTCTGGGTTTTTGTATGTTTGTTTTCCATATGAATTTAAGATTTGTCCTTTCAAGGTCTGTGAAAAATTGTGTTGTTATTTTGCTGAGGATTGCATTGAATCTGTAAATTGGCTTTGGTAAGATGGCCACTTTTACTATGTTAATCCTAGCGATCCATGATCATGACAGGTCTTCCCATCTTCTGGTGTCTTCATCAGTTTTTTTCTTCAGAGACTTCAAGTTCTTGTCATACAGGTCTTTGACTTCTTTGGTCAAAGTCATTCCTGTATACTTTATATTATTTGTGGCTATTGTGAAGGATGTGATTTTCTTAAATTCTTTCTCAGCCTGTTTGTCAGAATCTCAAATGGTGACGAAGCACTTAAAGAAATGCTCAGCATCCTTGGTTACCAGAGAAATGTAAATCAATATGACTCTGATATTCCATCTAACACATGTCAGAATGGCTCAGATCAAGAACTCAAGTGACAACACATACTGGCGATGATGTGGAGAAAGGGGAACCCTCCTCCATGGCTGGTGGAAGTGTGAACTTGTACAACCACTGTGGAAATCAATCTAGTGCTTTCTCTGAAAACTGGGAATAGTTCTACCTCAAGACTCTGCTATGCTACTCCTGAGCACATACCTGAAACATGCTCCACTATACATTTGCTCAGCCATGTTCACAGCATCCTTATTTGTAATAGCCAGAAACTGGAAATAACCTAGATGTCCCTCAACAAAAGAATGGAAAAAGAAACTGTGGTACACTTATACAGTGGAATCTACCCAGCCATTAAAAACAAGGAAATCATGAAATTTGCAGGCAAATGGATGGCACCAGAAAAGATCATCCTGAGTGAGGTAACATATAGCCAAAAAAGACACACGTGGTATATACTCACACATGGTATATACTCATGGTATATAAGTAGATTTTAGTCATATAGTACAGGCTAGACATACTACAAGGCACAGACCCCAAGAATATAAGCCTGATGGACATCTTATGCTTCATGTAGTTAGGGGAGTGGGGGATATCTCTGACACAGAATATGTTGCTTGCTTTCTGATCACTTCCCCCTGAGAAGACTTCCCTATCAGGTCATAGTGGAGGAAGACAAACTTAGTCCTCATATGAACAGATGAGTTGTGATATCTGGGTAGGAGGGACTTCCCTGTTCTAAGGCAATAGGGGAGAGGAGCTGTGGGAGGGAGGGCAGGATTGGGAAGAGAGGAAGGATGGGCATATGGGTGATATGCAAATTAAATAAATTAATAAAAAATGAAAAATGTGAAACTTATACCCCTTTTCTGAAAAAAAAAAGGGGGGGGGCTTTTTTTTTTTCCAGCTGAGTTTGAGACACACAGTCTTTTGTGGAATTGCAATTCAGAAAGTAAATAGTCCAACAGGGAGCTTTGTAGTTGAAGATAAGTTAAGTGTCTGGGAAATCTCACCTTCCAGAATTCACTGTGAATTAAAGAAAACAGAGCCTCCTATTTTGGGGGCAGACCATGGAGATTGGCAGCAAGCAGCATCTCTGTGCTTTCCATTGTTTCACATGTGCCTTTTAAGTTAACTTATGTTTTGAAACCTACCTGGTGGCCAAACCTTAACACTCATGCTTCATTATAAACTGTTATAGTTTGAGTTTAAAATACCTGCCGCACAATAGGCTCAGGTATTGAGGATATTGAGAAATGGTTAGGCGTGCTTTTCTGCTGCTGTGATAAAGAGCATGGCCCAAGGCAACTTAGGGAAGGACAGAGGTTCTGTGGCTTACACTTCCACATCATCAGCATTGTAGATGGAATCCAGTACAGAAGATCAATGTAAGAACTGGGAGGTAGGAACTGAAGCAGAGGCCACAGAGGAATGCTGCTGGTAAGACTTGCCATGGCTTGCTCAGCCTGGTTTCTTATACTGCTCAGGGATGTCACTACCCACAGTGGACCCCCACTTCTACCATCAATCATTTATCAAGGAAATGCTCCACAGACATTCCCAGACATCATTTTTATGGAGAAAAATTTCTCAGTCGAGGCTCCCTCTTCTCCCATAGGTACAGGTTTGTGTCAGGTTAACAAAACCCAACTATGACAGACAGTAACTGTATCCAATGTATTAATCTACTGACATTTTACATTGAAAGGACTAGAAGTGTGTCACTGGGTATGTGTATTTGGAGGGTGAACCTTAGCCTTATCTCATCCCTTTTCTATACTCTTCTTCTTAAATGCCATGAGGTGAGCAGTCTCTACCACATGCTCCTAACATGATAATCATCTGCCAATATAAAAAGTACTTCAAAGGCTTGGACTGAAACTTTGGAGAAAGAGAGCCAAAATAACCCCTTCTTCCTAGCAGTTCCTCTCTGATATTCATAAAAAGCTTACTAACGAAAGAAGTAGCTTATTTTTCCCTCTTCCAGTTCAAATATTAGGAACTCTAGTATGGTTCATCCTTATCTATAGGAAGCCTTAAATGTCAGATTTAAATTCCATGACCAAGGAAGCTTTACTCATGGATAAACCCATGTTCTGTAGATGGGTTCATGGTCCCAGAAAGGTCCTCTGATGATCAACAGCCTGAGATACCCACCTGTCACTTTTTTCCTGCCACATGCTCCCAAGCCTTCCTTCCACAGGACACTTCTGGAATCAACCAGATGCTGCTGTCATCTGTCCTGTGCCTGCAGTTAGAAATGACTGGGCTGGAAGTTTCCTTCCTAAACCATATGGCATAGGCAGATGGCAGGCCAGTTTGTCACAATGATGACTCTGCCTCCTCCTGACGAGAGGCCCACAGAGGTCACTGCTCTCCAGGTGTTAGAGCTTTCTGAGGCTACAAGGCTGGATGTTGGCATTTTCCAGCCATACTGGGCTGTGGGTCCTCTGTCTTGTACCATGAATTCCTCAGAGGAAGCCTTGTGTCTCAGAAGTAGTAGCTTTATTCCCGTAATTTTCTGCTATAAGGACGCTTGGTGGTCACTGTCATCCAGGCTGGATTGTGAAGATGTGTAGGAGCCGAACACATCCTCTCTGCTTTCTGTGGTATCCACCCTATAGGAGCTGGTAAAATCAATGGCTTAGTGCATTCTACCCTGGAGATAACAGGGGAAAGATGAGATAGGTTGCTGAATTCTCCAGTCTAGTTCCGATCCTCATTTCCAGGTTTATGCAGGCACTGAGGCCAGAGGGAAAAACATAACAGAGCTATCATAGCCCCCTGTTCTATACAAGAGGGGAACTTCAGTTCAGCCTGTGAAAATTACTCTAAATTGCTGGTATATGAGGCCAGGAAGTCCTCGGCAATATGGTTCCGAACCTGGATTTGCATCACATGGCCAAATTGTTTTTTGTTCTTTCTGTGGGACAATGGATGAAATAATTGTTTTGTGTTTCAGGGTCACATATGCACAGTGCTCACACAAAGAGAAGGCTTGGAGCTTTGGCTCTGCTCTCTTATCTCACATGAACCCCGCGGAATGGCAAATATAAATGTCCCTGTTTATATTACTTTTCTCTCATGCTCTCTGTTTTAAAATTTTTTGACAGTTAATATTTGTAATATTGTGATACTTCCAGAATTACTGAAGAGTTACAAAAGGACTGAGGAAACTCCTTCATAACATTCACCAAGTTTTTTCACAAGTCAACATTTTATATAACCAAAGAACATTCATCAAAACAAAGGCATTAGAGCTAAACGTGAATATGAAATTTGTACTGACTTCACCAATACTTTTTTTCCAGTGATCTCTTTCTATTCTGAGATCAGATCCAGGCTCCCACAATTCATCTAATCATCCCGTCTCCTTCATCTCCTACCTTTCCCAACCAGTGACACTTCCTTATTCTTTTCTTTGTCTTTCTCTCTGCAGATATTTTTTCTCTCAATTCCCACTTCAGGGCATCCCTCTCACATCAACCAATGAGTCAAGTACTTTGTGTTGCTATGATAAAGAACCTAAGAAAACAGCTTAAAGTAACAAATGATTTATGCTCTTTCATGGTCTGAAACTCATAGCTTCAAAAGCCCAGCTTATTATAGTGAGGGTGTCAGTGCTATAACAAAGGGGCCTAGGGCTTCCAAGGACACATCCTGAAATACCCACGTTCTTCACAGTTCCACCACTTGTAATAGTCTATATGAGTATTTTTAATGATTCATTTTTATTATTTTTAAGTGTGTGTGTGTATGGGTGAATGTGCTCATGTGTGCACATGTCTGTCTGCTCGTCTGTCTCTATGTGTCTGGGTACATCTGTGTGTGTGTTTGTGGAGACCAGATGTGTCAAAGCCAGAGTTACTGGAACTTGGGTGCTGGGAAATGAACTCTGGCCCTCTGCAAAAGCGAGACTTGCTCTTAACCACTGAGCCATCTCTGTAGCCCTGACTCTATTAAAATTTTAAAATCTATCCATTGATAGAGCCTCATGATCTGATTGTCTTCGGAAATTTCCTCACAGGCATACCTGGAGATATTCTTTGATAATGTGTGAAGTGTCTCTCAATCCATTTAAGTTGAAAATCATAATTAGCCAGAGAATCAGGCTAATATTTCTCAATATTGGCATCATAGCCTCCTTCTGTCCCCCTCCCTATTTGCACTATCTCCAAAGTACCACACCACTCCACAATTGTAGGGTTCTCTGTGTACTTATCTCCATTTTCAGGAGGGAATCACATTCAGGAGGCTCCCAAAAGCCACTCACTCATCTAAGCAAGTGTGTCGGCCTGGGCTGCTGACCAGTATCTTTAGCATCATCCAGTTGAGTGCTAGGAGAGTAGAGAAAATCCAACACTCTTCCCTATGGAGTTAGAATCTTTATTAACAAGATTCTGGGTGACATAAAGGTGCTGATTCTGCATCCTTCAAGTAGCTTTGAGCAGACAAGCCTGCTAGTCATGGTAGGGCATGTGAACTAAGATATCCCTCAGTTCGGTCTCCAAGAACCAAGAAAGTTTCAGCATCTTATTTCAACATTGTAGAAGGAATGCTATGTGACAGACCTTTGTCCAGTTGCCTGGGGTCTGTCATGAGTTGCTGATTGGACATAATGTTTATAATGAAGGGTTTTCTCATGTGCATAGCAGAAATCCTAAACAGTTATACAGACAGGACTGGGAACCACAGCTCATGGAGCTATTACAGGTAACCTGCTCCATATGGAGCTCATGGGTAAAGGGATTCATTGCACAATTTCAAATGATTTTTGCATCCTCTGCTTTCCTTTCACGACTTTATGCATTACTCTTGTTGATATTAATGTTCTTTCTACCTTTCATTCTATTTTGAGGGGCTGTGGCTAGGCCTCCTTAAATGGAGTTGGGGCTCCTGAACCATTTCTGTGATGGTGCTTCCCACTCTGGTTGGAGATTACATTGTGTTTCTGCCTTGCCTATAAGTTATCTGAGGAATTTTGGTGCCCCAGTTGAAGATGGTAGACCTGTATGTAACAGTGGTGAAAGGAACTATTCTTTGGCTTATAAAGCTTCCTTGGTCTCAGCTGTTCTCTTCATTTGTCCTCATGAAGAACTTACTTGTCCTTTAAGGCTCCATGCAGAAGCTGCCTCCCTTTAGAGTTCATCTTTCCTCTTTTTCGCTGCAAATTGAGACTGTATTCATCAGTATTGTATCTCCAACAGAACTTGAAGACTGTGCTCCTCAGTTTTTGTCAACCTGACACAAACTAGAGAAGAGGGTAAGTCAATTGAGAAAATGCTTCCATGAGATTTCCTGAAAGCATGTTTGTGTGGCATTGATTAATGATTGATGTGGGCAGTGCTACCAATGGGAAGGTGGTCTCTGGTTGTATAAGAAAGCAGGATGAGAAATCCAGGAGAAGCAAGGTAGTAAGCAGTATTGCTTTATGGTTCCTACCTGGGCTTCTGCTTGAGTTTCTGCCCTGACATAAAGGAAACCTGTTATGTTTGTGCAGGCAATTCAGCTGGCCTGCCCTTAGGGACCTTTAGGTCCTAACAACATCCTCTGTTAGTACCAGCATCCTATGACATCATCTGGTCCAGGTACTTCAGGTATAACAGGTCTGCCACTCCCATACTCTCTCTCTCTCTTGCTCTCCTCTTTACTCTCTTCCCTTTCTCTGTCGAGCACTCCCCTCTCTCCTCCCCCTTTCTCTTTTTCCCTCTCTCCCCATCTCTATCCAATAAATATTCGTCATATCAAATCTGTCATATGTGTGGTGTATTTTTAAATATATCATAACAAAACCAGGACAAGGATTCTTCAGTCTTGGCTTTAAACTCCAGGCATCACGTCAGAGAGAGTTTCATTTTACAGACTTCATGGTAAGACACCACTGATCATTACCATGTCTGGTCCCTTCAGGGATTCTGTGATATTGATATTTTTAGCCTCTTTTTTAGAGGGTAAACTACTTGAGACCTTGACACAAATTTCCCACAGTGGCAGTTCTAGAGTTCGCACCTTGGTCCCTGGTGCTTTGGTTCAGAACAGGTTCATGTAAGTACTTGTCTTCTGCCCACTTTGGCTTATAAGCAGTTGCAAATTGCCAGGGGCTATCCTACAGCCATTTTCTTCGGAAAATGTGAATTTGCCTTTCCACTTCTCAGTGAAAGAAAGGCTACTGTGCTCAATAGACTTGGCCTTCTAGCCCTTCAAAAGCAAGAAGAAACTGGGTTGCTGTTTTCAGCAGTTTGTTTTTTTTTTTCTACCCAGCTCTTCAAAGGAAGCTACTGTCTGTTTTTAGGATGAGATCCTGACAGCCATCCTAAGCCCTGTTCATTCTTTGCAGACTTCAGAGCATAGAGTGTTAATGTCTGCCGGGTCCGACTGTCTGAGCATACTTCACCTTCTTTGCATAATGCTTGGCTACCCACCTCTCTCACTTGTTAGTGCTGTGGAGATTGTGTGAAGGTCAGGTTGATGGTACTGTCATAGCCACCTGGTCTTTGGCCAGGGTCTCTCTTAGGGAAGAAGTTGTGAGTTTGGCTGACTTGTGGAATACCCTCTCACCAACCTACCACTCTTAGCTTAGCTCTTTGCGTTGCCAGGATATCTTTCTTAAAAAGCAGCTAACCTGTCTTGGCCACACTTTAACTTTTACACAGAGAGAAAATCATTTCTCCAGAAAAAAGTGGACACCACAGGGGCAGGTCATGGTACAGTCAGAAGCAAAGTCTAGCTCCTTTTACCACTACTTTGCGTTCCAGTGATAGTAAACCTCCTTCCTCAGAGCTTCTGAATGCTTGAGCTTTGCATCTTCTGTGAGCTTTCTGAGGCCTGTGCTGTGGGAGCCACATTGCCTGGTGGCCCTGGGATAATGATGTAGAAATTTGGCCTGTTCTCACTTCTGAACTCCGTTTGTTATTCTGACCAATGCGTGAGAGAGGCCCTGTGAGTCAAACCTGAACTTAGATAACATTCCAGGGAATTCCTTTAACTTTTCAGAACCTACCAGCAGGAGGCAAAAAGGCTTTGATGAGATTTATCCCCCTACCCTGCTCTGCTCCAGTAACCTTTGGAGCAATTGTCTCTAGTAAAAGAACATTATTCATATTCATGAATCCTATCTTTCTGAACAGATTATTTGGTAGCTCCCTCCCCCACCCCTTTTTTCCCTTCTGTCAGTGTTTTATCAAAGATCAAGCTTACCTGTTTGGGTGCTTTCCAATTCCCAAGCTGTACACTTTGGAATTGGGGAATAACAAAATTTAGGTGTCTGCACAAAGTACCTCCCAGTCTATTACGTTTTTAAAAATATGGTCTCTCTACATTGCCCTGGACTAGAAGTCACTATACAGACCAGACTAGCCTTGAACTCACAGAGCTCTGACTACCTCTGCCTCTGTTAGCCTGTATCTTTTTATTGGAGAGCTGTTGATGTTGAGAGCTATTAAGATGTCGGTGATGGTAGTGTGTTTGTGTGCTTGTCTTCTTTCAGTTTTGCTGTTGTGATGTTATCTATATCCTGTGTTTTCTTGGGTGTAGTTGACCTCACTGGGTTGGAGTTTTCCTTCTGGTATCTTCTTAGCACTGGGTTTGTGCATAGATACTGGTTTATAATTATATTTATTATTATAATTATATATAATTTATATATATAATTTTTTTGGAATTTATTCATTTTACATCCTAATCATCGTAACCTTGTCCCTTGTCTCTCCCAGTCCTACCCTCCCTCCCTTTTCTCCCAAATTTCCCTCCCCTAGTTTGCAGAATAGGAGAGCCCTTTTCCTTTACCATTGGACAGAGACTATCAAGTGTCTTCAGGACTGCCTGCATACTCTTCTTCTGTGGCCTGGCAAGGTCACCTCACTCAGGGGAATTGAAGGAAGAGCAGGGAACAGAACGCATATCAGAGATAGCCCCTGGTCCCCTTACTTGGGGACCTATATGGAGACTGAGATGCCTGTTGGCTACATCTGAGCAGGAGGCCTATGTCCTCTCCATGTATGGTCCTTGGTTGGTGCATCAGTCTCTGCAGGTCCACCTGGGCCCTAATTTATTGGCTTTGTTGGTCTTCATGTGGTGAGCCTGTTCCCTCTAGCTCCTTCTATCCCCCCACTCTTCCATAATACCCCCTACACTGTGCCTAAAGTTTGACTGTGAGTCTTCTGAAAGACTTTACAGGGTACTGAAGAATCAATATTGTTTAAATTTGGTTTTGTCATGAAATATCTTGTTTTCTCCACAAGATATCTTTTTCTGGACTCCACAGATATCAGGCACAAATATTGTATACATTCATACATGCAGGTAAAACACCCATAGATGTAAATAAAATAAGAAATTTTAAATTAAAAGAAAAACTATTGAAAACAACAAAAGACCCAACCACTTCCCCCACACACACCCCCAAACTGGAACTGCTTATTCTGCCATTAGGCAGTAACTTTTCACTCCTGTTACACCTCTAGCTCTGTGGGAAATAGCTAGATCTGTAGAGGTGCTGCATAGTCCTGGTAGGGTGCTTTATCTCTCTGTTACTCAAAACTCTCTAGGGGAACAGAAGCAATAGAATAATGATTACAAAGGAATTTATTAGACTGGCTTACACCATTGGCATCCATCTGTAAGCTGGAGAAATGGAGAATGCAGGAGCTGTTACATTTAAGGAACTGGAAGCTGCAAAATGAAGGAACCAATGATATAGCCCCAGCCTAAGGCTGAAGGCCTGGAAGCTCCCAGGAATGTTGCTGATGAGAGTCTGTATTGAAAGGCTGATGAAGTTGGAGTCCGAACTTCCTCAGGCCTTGGCAACAGCAAAGGAGTGGAGCTTGTACTGTCTGGCTTCCTCTTTTTCTATATGCACTCCACCTGGTACCCAGCCTATTCCATGGTTCCATAAGCAACCACAACATTTCCCTCTTAGTTGCAGCCCTATATGTCAATCATCTCTGGAAATGCCTCCATAGATGTGCAAAGAAGGATGCTTTACCAATTTCCTGAGTATTTCTCTACCTAGTTGGCCATCTCTTCTCCCTCTGTACCCATGGGCTTCTAGAGCAGCTATTGCTGGCTCTACTCCACATAGTTCCCTCATACCTTGTTATCCTCTATACTTCAGAACTCAGGTACAAGATAGGGTTTGGGAACACACTTTTGGTGTCATGGGATCACAATATATATATATATATATATATATATATATATATATATATATATATATATGTGACTGGGTGTGGCTGTAATATACACCCAGAAAAAACACCCCCCTATCCTCAGTTTCTCTCTGACAGTTGAGCGAGGCCTGTGGGTGTTTTGTACAGTGATAATTTGTTTGGTGAAATCTCTCTCTCTCTTCCTCCCTCCTTCTCCTTCTTTCCTTCTCTTTCTCCCTCTGTTTTTCTTCATCCCTTCCACCTTCTCTTTCATATTTTCTGTCTTCTCACCTTCTGCCCACCTTGCTCTCAAAAAGAGTTTACCAAAAGACAGAATTACAAGTTTATTAAGCCATAATTGGTTTTTATTAGATATTCATGGATCAGGGCAGCCACTATTCTCTAAGATAGAATGAAAACTCCCACAGGGCAGAGGCAGAACACTGGTTTTGTAAGATAGGAACATGAAATTTGAACAATGCTAGGGGGGAGGGTTAGGACAAGATAATTGGTTAATATGAAGTTGCTTCATGCTCTCATTTTTGTAAGCTGAGAGGACTCCCATTTCTCCCACTCAGGTAGTCTAGAAATTTCTTTTTCATAAAAGATTTATTTTATGTGTATGGGTGTTTTGTCTGTATGTATTTACACACGTGTATGTATTGTCTGAGGAAGCCAGAAGGGGGCATATAATTTCCTGGAACTGGAGTTACAAACCTTTGTTAGCTGTCATTATGAATGCTGGGAATTGAACCCTGGTCCTCTGCAAGAGCAGCAAGTGCTTTAGTTACTGAGCCATCTCTCCAACTCCTAGGCTGGAAACTCTTATTATCAGAAAAACTAGTCTGTGTTGAGATCCACCTGCTGCCTTGAAGTTTCAAAGTTGAGTGTGGTGTTTAGTGGGAGTGGCCCCTAAGGCCTCATGCAGAAGCTCAGTCAGAACATGGATTCCCATTCTTATTTAGTGACACTCACAGATTACATAACCATCTCTGACCACACTTGTGTTCCTTTATACTCACATGAGCCTGGTAGAAGTACCCTCACCTTAGTCAGCAGGTCTGGGCCTCTACATCTCTCAAGAGTACTATCCTTCTCTTTTTAATCCCATAAAGCCCTAAGAAAATAATTTCGGTTTTCTCAGTAACAACATGGGTCCAGCTTCTAGGTCTAACTTTCCAAACCCAAATTCCCATCCCAACCATGCATCTCTTCCTCTCTCTTCTCTGCCTCCTCTAGTCTCCAATCTCCCTTCTCCTCCAGTCTTTTCACCCAACTTTCCCCTCTTCCTCTTCCATTTTCTACCTCTCTTCCTTCTCATTTCTTTCCTCCTCCTTCCTCCTTCTCTTTTCTTTTCTACCCCCTCTTCCTTCTGAAGATGCTCATCTAAGCTGGCATAAAAAGCCTTTGACTTTCCAGACTGAGGCTCATCATGGCTTTATTATTTACTTATTAAGTTGAGTATATACATGCATATATTTGTATGTTATATGTAATGTTAGTACAAATTTATTTCATTAAAACTTTACAGGTCTTAAAGTATAAATAAAAAACAAAAGGCGCCTTTTTTTTTTTTTTTTTTTTTTTTTTTTTTTTTTTCAGACTAGAATCAGTTTTACCATTTACACATAATGGTAAAACTTTTTATTGATTCTTTATGAGTTTCATGCCATGTACCCCAAGTACTCAACCCCATTCATCTCCCTAACCATACTTCATATCTACCCTCTGTCCTTGCAACCTCCCCACAAAGAGAAAATGAAAAACAAAAAAGTAAACAAAACAAAGCATAGAAAGAATCTCATCACGGAAGCATTAGTGTGTCACAGTGTGTCCCACAGTATATGCTTTTGTCCACCCATTGTTACTTGCAAAATCTCATTGCAACAAGTCATTGGTTTTGTTCAAGGCCCCTGGCTTCTGCTGCACCATCAATACTAGATCCTCTCTGTAACTCCTCTTTTTTTATCCTGTTGTTGTCCTGTGCTATGGAGACCCTACAGCTTTGGATCTGTAGGACCGGCCCTTTCACATGCTCCATCTGTTCCTAGATGAGGTAGATGTTGGGGTAGGCCAACCCAAAGCCCTAGATCTGGGTCTGGGTGGTAGCTCACTTGGTCACTCTGCCAGCTGTTCTGCCCCCACACCACCATGGCTAACTCATGCAATGCTGCAGCCAGCTAGGGATTGGCCAATTCTCAAGCCCTCAAGACTGGCTCACCAATGCCTTCACCATCAGGCCAGCTCTACTGTGTTGCCCTGGTGAGGTGCAGGGCCCACTCTCTTAAGTGCTGAAGCCAGTGAGTAATAGGGGTAGCTGTCCTGCTCTCTTGACTTCCTCAGGTATTAAGGGGGGAGTGGGGAGATCATCCTCATGTCCATGCCACCTCAGGGGAGATAAATTGCAGGGACAGCATTCCCATTATCATGCACTCGAGGCCAGCTCATCTGTGTCCCCTCTACCAGCTCTCCTCTCCTCTCCAGGCAAGGTGCAAGGGCTCCACTCCAAAGTGCTACAGCTGGTGAGAAGTAGAGCCAGGTTTCCAGATTGTCACAGCTAGTGAGGGGTAGGGACAGCCTTGCGTATCCCTAAGACATTAATGTGGTTCCAGGCTACAACCCAGACCAGGGACCTCAACACGGTCTTTAGTGGTAATCTGAGCCATGGGCTGGTGCATGGCTGTGGATCAAGCCATGGCCCTATGCCTCCAGTTCCACCTCATCATAATTCTCAAAACATTCTGCTTCTCTTTCTGTCCTTTCTGTCTACCATATACTTGCACATCGTAATGGCTCCTGCTGTAGGCAGGCTAAACAGTGGCAGGTGGGCCTCTGGGTGTCTTTCCCTGCCTGCACAGAGTTGCATGGTTGTGGGATGGTCTCTGGTTGTCTTCCTCTTCCCCTGCTGTGTTGCATGGCAACAGGTAGGACTCTGGGTGTAGGTAGGACTCTACCAGCCTGTGTCATGTGGCATGGCTGTGGGTAAACATTTCTTTTGTTTTGTTTTGTTTTTAATACTGAACAGAATAATTTTTCAGAATTTGAGTCTCCAAATCTTTTTTTACTAGATTATTAGTATAATAGTAAAAGTTTGTCCTCTTCCTTAAGCTCCCCCTCCCCCCATCTCCCAAAAGCATGGTTTTAAAGGTTCATTGTGATTTTTACTGAGGTTTGAAAAGATAATTGCACTATTTTGGACAAGAGGGTAGTTTTCATTTTTGTTGATGTTATTCACCTGCTATTTGCTGTCTATTTTTTGTCTGACAGGTGGAGTCCGTGGAGTCCGGGAGTGAGGGGTGAAGTATTGTCTTCTGTCCTTGGAGAGCTCACACAGACAATAAGGAAAATATTCATTACATGCATAACCTTAGGTTGTCCTCAACATTATGAAGAAAAATAAAATGAAACAAGGCACTGGAAGATGAATGGATTGGGATAATAGAAAAGTGTGATAATTAGGACTAGAAATGTCCGCTCAGAGCACATAGAACCTTGGGAAATCTAAGAGTATTGTTCTGGGCAGTGCAGATGGACTAAGGTAGGAATGAAAGGATGGTGGGAAGCAGGGCAGCAGTAGAAAGCCAGAGGAAGGCCAGGTGGAAAACATTTTGCTCCAGTGAACAGAGCCACTCTCAGACCTATGTTGAAGGTTATTCTAATACCAGCCCTCAAGATCTGGTTACACCTATCCCTGTTTTATAAACCTGCCTAAAACATACCTGCTTGGTTGATTAAACAGCCTATTTTTGGGCAAGGCAGAATGGGGTATGCATGTCTAAGGTTCCCAGGCTTCAGGTACAGGAGAATCACAGGAGACCCAGACAGGAAGTGAGGAGAAAGGAGAATGCCACGATGGATTAGTACAGAGAAAAAAAACACACGGGCCGAGAGGAAGTACTACAATAGTGGCATGAAAAGGCCCAGATGAAAACTATAAGCAAGTACTATGGGACTGTGGATGGAAGGTAGACCAGAGGAGGAGGATTAAGGTGGATGGCATTGGGTGGGGGCTGGGAGATGGATTGTGGAGTTATTGAGCCAGTGTATGTGAAATATCTGCCTGGCCCAAGGTAAATAATGCAATTATAAAATCTAACAGGTGTCTGCATCTTATTATTTGTGGTAGTGGGTTAAATAATACCTCTGTGATAATCTTAGGATTAATAATAAACATTAAATTGCCCAACACACCTTCTTATTATTTACTACAACAGACCTACAAAAAAATCTTGTGGGTCAATATGAAGGTCTTAAACTTTTTGTGTTGGAAGCTTGACTTGTGTGTTTTTAAGAAGCTCAGCAGCTACAAACAAATAATAACATAAAAGGCTGGCCAGACAAGAAGCCCAGAGAGAGGGAGAGAGAAAAGAGAGAGGGAGGGAATGAGTTAGAGAATGCTTCGTGAGTAAGCCTATGTTTCTGGTTCTAGCAGTCATGGAAAAGTTAGGAATGGATGGCTGTACTTAGAATCTGCCTTAAAGAAAGCAGAATGGATTCTCTGGTAGTTGGAGATAAAGTGTAAGGACAAAAGAACATAAGAGTGGCATGAAAATCTTTGGTCTAAGCAACTGGATAAATAGTGATACTGACATGGTCACAGCATGGCTTAGGAGGGGACCAGGATTTTGAATTAAAAATTTGAGATGTTTATTAAATATATAGACAAAGATAGATATCCAGAGGTGGGTTATAATATTCAAGTATGGAGCACAGGAAAAAGTTGAGAAGTTAACAGAGGATAAACAACCTTTAAAACTATGCCACAAGAGATGGAGAAATGGGTTACTCACTAAATTGCTTGCTGTGCAAGCATGAGTACTCGAATTTGATCTACAACATTCACGTAAAAAGTCAGTAGTAGAACATACACTTGTAATCCCAGTTCTAGAAAGGTGGGGACATGCAGACCCTTATGCCTCAATGGCCAGCTGCCTAGTCCTTGGCAAGCTGCAAGCCAGTGAGAGACCCTGACTAAAAAAATAAATAAACAAACAAGATGAAGGGTACCTGAGGAATAATACAGAAGACTGACATCTGACCTTCACACACACCTGCAAAACTGTATTTATGCACAAACGTGTAACACACCCACACCAAAAAAAAAAAAAAAAAAAAAGCCAACTAAGGAATAGTGTTAGATTGTTAGATTCTGCTGCACCCTACTCTAATATTAACCACATGAAAAGGGAAGTGAGAGTGTTTTTTTTTTTGTTTTGTTTTTTATGTTAAAGTGACTACCCCACAAAGGGTCACTATTATAACTCTTCCTGAGCTTGTAAAATTTTTATGCAAAAAATTCAAAATTTTAAAATCTTTACCACTTTGCAAAACTTCTATGCATATCTCCCCACCTGATACAACTTTTAATGAACAAGAGGCATGATGCAGTCCCAGAAAATGATGAACAGATAAAGCCAGTTCTTTATGTTTCCTTCCATTTCTTTCAAGTATCAATTACAAATTGGCCAATCACATGAGGTTGTGAGGTCACAATCCCACCTCCTTCATATTAATAACAACTAAATGAACTTCCTGTTCTGGTGTGCTTGCTAACCCAGTTTAGGTTGTGGAGTACCCTTTTTGCAAAAAGTAATTGCCTTGTCTGGTTACTTTTGATTTGTTCATGTGTTTCTCTGCGTGAATCTGAGATCACTCTTTTCTAACAAGATTGAATCTGTGAGAGCACGTGCTGGGCCCCTGAGTTAGAAGAAAAACTGAAATATGTGCCAGAGAGGAGATATTTTCCATCCACCTTTGATCATTTCTTTAGAACTGATTCCTACTTGTGGAACTACTGGGTCAAAGGTGTTCCTCACACACTGAAAACTCTTTCTAAATATGACACATCACTTCCCCAAAACATCACCTCAATTTCATTTTCCATTATCATATCCATGCACAGTTCTGCCCATGGCAGAGAATCCATCATATTTTAGCCAGCTTAATAAGCAAAAAATATACCGTACAGATTTTAACTTACAATTTTTTCTCTTATGATGAGCTTGGAAAATTTTCTATTTTCCATGCTTATTTCCTATTTGTGTTTCTTATGTAATTATCTCTTAATGTCCCTATTCTATTATGTAGTATTTTTACAATTATTGGAGCATTTTAATATGTTATGAAATTGATCCTACCAGTATTTCGTACAGAGGCTTTAGCTTACTATTTCCTTTCTAATTCCTCTACTGTATTTTCTGAGTGTAGCATTCAGTGAAACATAACTATACAAGTTCATATTGCTCCCAATCTGTTCTCTTCAGACTTATTTATTTTATAAGTTTGCCTGAATAAGTGTATGTACACTGCGTGCGTACAAGTGTACCACAGGTGTGCAGTATCATTGGAAGCCAGGAGAAGCCATTGGATCTCCTGGAACTGGTGGTTGTGAGCTTCCATGTCTGTGTCAGGAATGGAACCTGGGTTCTTTTCACATGCAGCAAGTGTTCTTAGTCGCTGACCCATCTCTCCAGCCCCCCACTAGTGATCTCTTGTTTTGCCATTATATTAAAAAATATTCTCACTTCTTTTATCTGGGGGATCAAAGATGGCGGCACCAATCTCAAACTATGTCTGAGTAGCAGGACAGAAGTGACTACACAGCAACTGTGGGCCCCAAAACACTGGTGACTATGTTCTTCACAGTGAGGGGAAACCTCACATTGAGGAAAACAATTGGTTTTGGTCTCAGGTCACCCAGCTAATCTCTGGAAAACTTCCTGGGTTCCTTCAGGCTCTCAGTCTCCAGTGTCTAGCCACATACCTGCATGCTGTGCTCACCTTTCCAAACCAAACTGTGGGCCTACAAACACCAGAGACTTGGTCTCCCAGTTGAGAGGAAACTCCACAGTGAGGGAAACAAGCAGGTCTGACCTGAGGGCACTCAGCTTATCCCTGGAAAACTTCCTGAGTTCTTGTAGGCACTGGATCTCCAGCACCTAGCCACATGCTTCTACACTGTGCTCACCTTCCCAGACTGAACTACTGCCCCAAAGCACCAGAGATAGGGTCTCCTAGTAGAGAGTAAAACTTCATGGTAAGGGAAACAATTATGTGTGAACTTAGGGCACCCAGCTAATCTCCAGAAAAGTTCCTGGGTTCCCAAAGGCATGGGTGTCCACTATCTAGCCACTTGCCTGTGTGCTGTGCTCACTGACAACTGAATACCTTTTGGGTACTGAGTCACAGAGCTCCATCCTTAGGATTCCAGATAACTGAGAGCCACGGGAACAGCCCCTGATACTCCAAAGCTCAACCCATCTACCTAGGAAGACTGACCAAACCTCTAGGCTTTATGGTTCTTCAAGATGGCTGCCCTTAGCAAACACAGTGTCTGAGCACAGTGTCTGGGCAGCTGCAGATCACTAGCTCCAGAACAAGAAATCCAGTGGCAGGGAAGCTGTCTCTGGGGCTTACCCTGGTGAGAGAAGAAGCCCTAAGATCATGAGGAGTCCAGTTAGCCCACAGGATCATGCACTTGAGGAGAGCCACAGCAATTTCTGGCCAGCCAGAGACTGTACCCACCTATCTAAGGAAGGCTCCTGAAGGAACATCCAGCTTCCTGCCTAGGCAATTTCCCATATCACCTCTGTACTGCAGGAATCCAGCAGGCACCAGAAACAAACAGCCAAAGCCTGAGATAATCAGATAGGGAAAGGCCAGTGTAAAAATCGCAATCAACAATAGCCAAAGCAATATGGCATCACCAGAACCCAGTTATCCAAGAGCAAGCAGGCCTGGGTACTCTAACACAAGTGAAACTCAAGAAAATGACTTTAAATGTATGCTTGTGAAGGTGATGACAAAGAAAACAAATAGGATCTGTAAAGAAATATAGGAATATACAGTCAGGCAGATAGTGGCCTTTAGAGAGGAAATAATTAAATCTCTTGAAAAGAAATGAAAGAAATAGAGGAAAGTTCAAGAAAACAAATGAAGGAATTGCATGAAAGGCAGGAAAATACAAACAGGTGAAGGAAATAAACAAAATGGTTCAAGAGAGGAGGATGGAAATAGAAACATTAAAGAAAACAAACTGAAGAAATCCTGGAGAGGGAGAACTTAGGGAGAAAAACAGGAACTACAGAGGCAAGCATCTCCAACAGAATACAAGAGATGGAAGAAAGAATCTCAGGTATAGAAGATACAATGAAAGAAACAGATGCATCTATCAAAGAAAATATTAAGTCTAAAAAAATTCCTGACACAAAACATGCAAGAAATGAAGGACACCATGAAAATACAAAACCTAAGAGTAATAGAAATAGATGAAAAAGAAGATCCCCATCTCCAAGGCCTAGAAAATATTTTCAACACAGTCATGGAAGAAAATTTCCCCAATTAAAAAAAGAAAAGATGATTATAAGCATACAGGAGGCCTATAGAACATTGAACAGATTAGGCCAGAAAAGAAAATCCATCTGTTACATAATAATCAAAACACTAAATGTACAAAACATAAAAAAAAAAAAAAAAACTAACTAAAAACTTTAAGGGAAAAAGGCCAGTAACAGATAAGGGCAAACCCATCAGAATCATACCTGACTTCTCATCAGAGACTATGAAAGCCAGAAGGACCTGGACAAATGGCATGCAGACACTAAGAGAACATAAATGTTCTACTATACCCAGCAAAACTCTCAATGATCATTGAGGGAGAAAACAAGATATTCCAGGACAAAAACAAATTTAAACAGTACCTGCCAACAAATCAAGCAGTACAGAAGATACTAGAAGAAAAAAATCCAACCCAAGAAGACTAACTGCACCCAGGAAAACACAGGAAATAAAAAACTTCACAGCAGCAAAAGTAAAAATAAACAAGCACACAAACACACAATCACAACTAACATCAAAATAAAAGAAACTAACAGTCACAGGTAATTAATCTCTCTCATCATCAATGGACTCAAGACTAACAGAATGGATACATAAATAGGATCCAACATTCTGCTGCATAAAAGAAACAAACCTCAGCCACAAAGATAGACATTACCTAAGGGTAAAGGGCTAGAAAAAGTTTTCCAAGCAAACAGACCCAAGAAGCATGCAGGAGTGGAGATTCTAATATTTAATAAAATAGACTTTCAACCAAAATTATTATCTAACAAACTATCAAAAATAATGAGACACAGAAAACTGTTAGATTTATAATTTTCTATTTACCTTGGGCTGGGCATATTTTTTCCTTACACTGTCTCAATATCCTCACCATCCATCTCCCAGCACCCAACAATGCCATTCACTTTAATCCTCCTCAGTTGTAACTACCTTTCATCCATAATCCCATGGTACATGCTTATATTCTTCATCTTGGCCTTTTCATGCCATTATTGGAGTCCATCCTCTGCCCACATGGTGCTTTTCAGGTGTCCTCCTCCTTCCTCTCTTCTGGTTTGTCTGCCCTTCCTGTCATTCCTCTTGGGATTCTCCAAAGCCCAGGAACCTTAGGCACCCGGCCTCATTCTGCCCTGCCCAGGTATAGGCTGTTTAATTAGCCAGTCAGGTATAATGACTTAGTCAGGTTTACACAGTAATTAGCATCAGACAAACCTCCAACACTGGTTCTTTGAGAAAACCAACACAAAAGACAAACCCTTAGCCAAAGTAACTAAAAGGCAAAGAGACACTATCCAAATAAACAAAATCAGAAATGAAACAAAGGACATAACAACAGACACTGAGGAAATTTTAAGAATCATTAGGTCTTACTTCAAAAGCCTGTATGCCACAAAATTTGAAAATAAAATAAAATGGACAGTTTCCTTGATAGATTCCAATTACCAAAGTTGAACCAAGATAAAGTAAATAAATCAAATAATCCTATATACCTTAGGGAAATAGAAGTCTTCAAAAGTCTCCCATCCAAAACAAAAACAAAAACAAAACAGCCTAAAGCCAGAATTCTACCACATCTCAAAGAACTAATACCAATACTCTTCAAACTATTCCACAAAATAGAAGCAGAAGGAACAATACAAACTCATTCTATGAGGCTACAGTCACCTTGATACCTAAGCCACACAAAGACCCAACAAAGAGAATTTCAGACCAATTTCCCTTATGAACATTGACACAAAAATACTCAATAAAATATTCCCAAACCGAATCTCAGCACACATCAAAGATATCATCCACTATGACCAAGAAGGCTTCATCCCAGGCATGCAGGAAAGTTCAATATACGGAAGCCCATCAATGTAATCCACCACATGTTTTAGTAAATATAAAATAATGAATGTTCATCTATAATGTTTATTATTAGCCCTGTGATTATCATAGTGATATTATTTAACCCACTATCACAAATAATAAGACACAGATACCTGTTAGATTTCATCCTTATTTACCGTGAGACAGGCAGATATTTCACCTACATTGTCTCAATATCCTCATCATCCATCTCCCAGCCATCATCCAAAGCCATCTGCCTTAATCCTCATCCGGTCTACCTTCCATCCAGAATCCCATGGTACTTGCTTGTAGTTTTCATCTGGTCCTTTACATGCCATTATTGGAGTCTCTGTCCCTGTGATTCTCTTGAACCCAAAAGGCCAGAAACTTTAGCCAAGATTACCTTCTTCTGCCCTGCCCACATATAGGCTGTTTAATCAACCAATCAGATATAATGACTTAGGCATATTTACACAAGCACATGTTTACATGAGAATATGCTCTTCTGAGCAGGGACAAAATCTTGTCGGCCAGGAATGAACATTAAAATAGAAAAAACATAGCACCAGGCCTACCTCCAATACCAAATATAAACAACTTGAAAGAAAAAAACCCACACATGATCATCAATTTAGATGCCAAAAAAAAAAAAAAAAGCATTTGATAAAGTCCAACACCTGTTCATGTTTAAACTGCTGGACACAAGGCACATAACCTAAATATAGTAAAGGCAATGTACAGCAAGCCTATAACCAACATCAAACTAAATGGAGAGAAACATAAATCAATTCTACTGAAATCAGGGAGAAGGCAAAACTGCCCACTCTTTCCCTATCTCTTCTCCGTATTATTTGAAGTCCTAGCTAGAGTAATAAGACAACAAAGGGAGATCAAGGGGATACAAATCTGAAAGGAAGAAGTCAAAGTATCACTATTCACAGATGATATGATAGTACACATGAGTGAGCCCAAAAATTCTACCAGGGATCTCCTACAGCTGATAAACACCTTCAGAAAAGTAGTTGGATACAAAATTAACTCAAAAAAAAAGTGGTCTTCTATACAGAAAACAACAAGCTGAAAGAGAAATAAGGGAAACAACATTCTGTATGATAGCTACACAAAAAACTTAAAGTATCATGGTATAACTCTAACCACGAAAGTGAAAATCTTGTATGAAAAAAAAAAAAAAACTTCAAGTCTCTGAAGAAAGAAATTAAAGAAGATATCAGAAGATGGAAAGCCCTCCCATGCTCATGTATCAGTAGGATCAACATGGTAAAAATGGCCAATTTACAAAAGCAATCTAGCAATATTCAATGCAATTGCTATCAAAATACCAACACAATTTTTTTACAGACCTTGAAAGAACAATTTGCAAATTCATATGGAAAAAAAAAACAAAAACAAAAACAGAATAGCTAAAACAATCCCATACAATAAAAGATCTTCTGGAGGTATCTTTTTGAGATCATCCCTGATCTCAAGCTGTACTATAGAGCAATAGTAATAAAAATGGCATGGTATTGGCATAAAAGCAGACTGGTGGATCAATGGAATCAAATCAAAGACCCAGACAGACCTAAGGATACTTGAGTTTTGACAAAGAAGCTAAAACTATACAACGGAAAAAAGATACCATCTTCAACAAATGGTGCTGGTCTAACTGGATGTTTACATGTAGTTAAATGCAAAGAGATCCATATTTATCACACTGCGCAAAACTAAATCCAAGTGGATCAAAGACCTCAACATAAAACCAGACACACTAAACCTGTTAGAAGAAAAAGAGGGAAAGATCCTTGAACTCATTGGCACAGGAGACAACTTCCTGAACAGAACACAGGCACTAAGATCAACAATTAATAAATGGGACCTCATGAAACTGAAAAGCTTCTGTAAAGCAAAGAACACTGTCATCAGAACAAAACAACAGCCTACAGAAAAGATATTAAGCAACTCTGCATCAGACTGAGGGCTAATATCCAGAATATATTCAGAACTCAAGAAATTAAACAGCAACAAACCAAATAATCCAATTAAAAAAGCGGAGAATTCTCAACAGAAGAATATCAAATGACAGAGAAACACTCCAATGCTCAACATCCTTACTCATCAGGGAAATGCAAACCAAAACAACTTTGAAATTCCATCTTAAACCCATAAAAAATGGCTATGATCAAAAACTCAAATGACAATACATTCTGGAGAGGATATGGAGAAAGGGTAACCCTCCTTCATTGCCGGTAGGAGTGCAAACTTGTACAACTACTTTGTAAATCAATCTGGCACTTTCTCAGAAAACTGGGAATAACTATCTCAAGACCCAGCCATACCACTCCTGGGCATATATCTGAATGATGCTCCACCATTCAACAAGTATTTGCTCAGCTATGTTTACAGCAGCTTTATTTACAGTAGCTAGAATCTGGAAACAACCTAGATGTCCCTTAACATAAGAATGGATACAGAAATTGTGGCACATTTACACAATGGCATACTACTCAGCTATAAAAATCAAGGAAATCATGAAATGAATAGAACTAGAAAAGATCATCCTGAGTGAAGTAACCTAGAACCAGAAGGGCATCCATGGCATATACTCACTTATAAGTGGTTATTAGCCATATAATGTAGGATAACCATACTACTATCTACAGACCTAAAGAGGCTGAACAACAAGGAGGACCATGGTGAGGATACTTAAATTTGATTCAGAATGGCAAACAAGTTAGACAGCAGAAGTAGTGGAAGAGAGGGAACATGACAGGAGACTACCATAAATGTCCTTTGGAAGGTTCCACCCATCAGAGGAGCAAAGCAGATGCAGACTTTGGGCAAAGGGTGGGGTGTCTTATGGAAGATGGGGGCTGGGGGTAGAAGGATCCGGAGGTGGCAGGAGCTCCACAAGGAAACCAACATTGCCAAAATATCTGGGCCAATGCATCAGAGACTGATGCACCAACCAAGGACTATACATGCAGAGGACCTAGATTCCCTGCTCAGATGTAGCCCATAGGCAGCTCAGTCTTCCTGTGGGTTCTGAGTAAGAGGAGCAGTGTCTGTCTCTGATATGAACTCAGTTGCCTGCTCTTTGCTCACTTCTCCCTAGCTGTGTGGCCTTGCCAGGCCACAGTGGGAGAGTATCCAGGCAGTCCTGATGAGACTTGATAGGCTAGGCTGAGATAACAAATAATGAGGGCTCCCCCTTTCAGTGGACTAGGGGAGTGGGATAGAGGGGGAAGAGAGAGGGAGGGAGGGGCTGGGAGAAGATAACTGAGGAGGCTACAATTGGGATATAAATTGAATAAATGACAAAAAATTAAAAATTACAAAATAAGAAAATAATGTAGAAAAAATATTCTCTGCTAACAATATTTTCATACTAGCAGATCTATTTTTATGATATTTTTGAAATTTGGAAACAACCTCGGAACCCGCTACAGAGGGCCTCTGAAAGCCAGAAGAAAACAGGAAACAACCTTGAAACCTGCCACAGAGGGCCTCTGAAAGCTTCTGCAGTATAGACTGTCAAAGCAAATGCTGAGCCTGATGGCCAACTGATGGGCAGAGTGAATGGAATTTTATGTAAGAAGTGGGAAATAGTAAGAGCTGGAGGGGATGGGAACTCCACAAGCAGAGCAACAGAACAAGATAATTTGAACACAGGGAACTTCCCAGAGACTCATACTCCAACCAAGGACTATTCGTGGAGATGACCTGGAACCCCTGCACAGGTGTAGCCCATGGCAGTTCAGTGTCCAAGTGGGTTACATAGTAATGGGAAGAGGGACTGTCTCTGACATAATCTGATTGGCCTGCTCGTTGATCACTTCCCCCTGAGGGGGGAGCAGCCTTACCAGGCCACAGTAGAGGACAATGCAGCCACTTTGATGAGAACTGATAGACTAAGATCAGAAAGAAGAGGAGAACCTCCCCTATCAGTGGACTTGGGGAGTGGCATGCATGCAGAAAGGGGAGGGAGGGTGGGATCGGCAGGGGAGGAGGGAGGGGCTTATGGGGGGATACAAAATGAATAAAGTGTAATTAATAAAAAAAAGAAAAAAAAGAAATTTGGTTAATAGAATTTATAAGGTAAACTGAGTAGCTTACAATTTTGTAGGTTAGATTTTTCACCAAACCTACTTTATTTAGTGTTCTTAGACACGTTTACCTTCCTTCCAACCCCTTGATCTTAGGTAGATTACTAGAGAAAAAGGGCTGTAGACCTCTTTTGTTTACTTCCTGCTGATAAGGCTTTAGGAGATTACCAAATTCAGTTGTCAGTATACCAGCAGCCCAGTCCAAAGGCCAACACCAAGCAGCAATATGAAGTCAGTGAGTGCTGCAAGACTCAGTTGGATTGCTCCAAGAAGTTCTCCGGAACATCTCCTTCTGTGAAGTCAAATGTTGAAGCACAAATATCAGTGTAGCTATATCAAATAAAAAAGTGATGCTTCTCTGTGTGTGGGCCTCTATATATGTCCTCTCCTCAGAGTTCACCCACGGATGTTCTCAGCTGGCCAAAGTTATGCCCCTTGCACTTGGAGCTCACAGCAAAATATCACATAGCCTCTCTTAAGCCAACCTGAACAAAACATCAAGTGCCCAGCTTGAAGCAAAACATCACATAACAAAACTGAGTCCAGAAACTTCACTCTCCTTTGTCTTGTTATCCTTTTTATAGGATGAAACTTGTGTGTTTTCTGAATTTCAGAAGGCATTCTCTGGTCATTACACATCCCTCTGTATCTTCCAAGATAGTGTGTGGAAAGCACTCTCCTGTCTCCTCCAGGACTTCCAGTCCATTTCAGAATGTTGCTTCCTCTTGGTCTGATTTTTTTCTAATTTATTATTTTCAGCACTATATTTTTACATGTTGATGGAATTCATTAGCATATAACTGTGCATAATATTATCTCCTAATCATAATTACTTTATCAGCATATGTTATATTCTTTTTCATAACTCTAATTTTTTTTATTCCTCTGTTTTTCATAACTAGATTTACAAAAGTTTTCAATATCATTGGGTTCTTCTAACAGTCAAGTCTCTAAGATTTTTAATAATGCTATTGTTTTCCCTTCCTTATTTGTAAGTGTCTTGTTCAATCACTGTTACTGCCCTGATTTCTTCATACACCTGTCTTGTCTTTGTCATCAGGGCTATGCGTATGTCTCATGCAGCCATCACTGCCCTTTGCCACAGCTCTGCTTCTGTTCTCAGGAATAAGGCTGTGGACCTCCTGTGTCAGCATGGCAGGCAAATCTGAGGTCAAACACACCTATGTCCCATATGTGCTCCTCCATGAATGTGTATCAGCATTCTCATTGCCACTGGGGTTCTGAAATACAGTTTGGTCCAGAAGATCAATACCAGCAGCCATGCATGGCAACACCCTCCCATGATCAGTCTGGCAAGGCACTGAGCTGGCCAAAGCTCCTTTAATCAAAAGCATATGGAGAGCAGGCCTAGAGAAGACTCATTTCTAAATCCTAAACCCAGGGAGTGCCCTTTCCTTATTCCCTTAATCTTCAAAGCATTCCACTTTAACCAACTTGATTTTCTTCAGATCCATGAAGTTTTGCTTCTGGTTAGTAAGACTTCAATGTTACTTCTATGTTTTTTTTTTTTTTTTTTTTGTGTGTGTGTGTGTTTGCTTCTTTGTTGTTTGTTTTTAACCTTCAATGCCAGTTCTATATAAAGTTAAGGAAGACTTTTTCAGCATTCTTTCATTTCCCCATTCCTTTCTTCTTTATTTTATTATTTTTTTGAGACTCTTTTTCTTTTTATGCATAGACTTGCCTGCCCTAGAACATTATGTAGACTAAGGTTGGCCTTGAATTCACAGAAATGCTCCTGTCTCTCCTTCCTGATTACTTGGATTATAAATGTGTGCCTCCAATCTCAGCACTTTTCCCATTATTATTTTACAAAGTCAAGTAAATATAACATTTAATAAAATGTTATTGAGCTAGGAATAGTAATGGACACCTGTATTCTTAACACTTGGGAGGGACACTGTTAAAGGAAGGTCATGGGTGTATGGCAAATATGCTACATAGTAAGATATTATCTCAACAGAATAAGAAAACAAAAGTGTATCTCTTTTACATACATACTTGGATTTCCTTTGTTCTCTTATCCTACAGTTGTCTGGTTTATACAATGAGAGTTAAAGGCAGTACTTTCAAAAGTATACCTGGGTA
The DNA here is from genome assembly GCF_907164565.1 of Psammomys obesus. NCBI lineage: Eukaryota > Metazoa > Chordata > Mammalia > Rodentia > Muridae > Psammomys > Psammomys obesus. Next base: position 7,969,648 of record NW_026596158.1, read on the forward strand.
GGAGTTACTGAATATTCTTCCCTTTCAGAATCTTAAACCTAGAGGAATTTGGCCATGGCTGTATAAAAGTTCAGGCACATCTATTTATAATTCATTCGACAGACATTTGTTGAGTCTAATCTTCATTTACTTAGGTGCTGGAATGATAGGGACCTTTTGAGGGATACTTTTCTAGAACTATGTGTCTCAATGCGACAGAACAGAGCCACTGCTCTTATGGAACTTAAGTTCTGCCACAGAAAAGCAGGCAATTGTATAAGCAACAAAATGGTGTGAAACTGCTTAAAGAATATGGAAAAAGCCTACTGCTAGTCCATGCCTGTAATCCCAGAACTTGATTGGCTGAGGGAAAAGAACTCTGAGTTCTCAGGCAGTTTGAGCTAAGCATGATCACAGCCAAAAGATAGAGAACTGACAGCTAGACTACATAGGAAGAACCTGTGTTGGAACAAAAACAAACCCCACAGATGATAAAACAAAGACACCCCCAAATAAAGAAACAAATGAAAAAGAGTTTGTTGTTTGCTATTTTGATAAGAAGTCTGATGCTTCCTAATATGAGAGACATTTCTTCAACTGTCTCTCCTCAGGATCCATTGTCTAACGCTCCTTCCAGCTGAAAAGTATAAGAACCTATAGAAAGAGCAGCTTAGCCAGCAGAAACAGATCATTCTATGTGTGGGCTGTCTCGTTACTTTTCAATTTCCATTATAAAGCACCATGACCAAGGCAACTTATGAAAGAAAGCATTTTATGGAGACTTACAGTTTCAGAGAGTTAGTCTATGACCATTATGGCAGGGCACATGGCAGCAGACAGGTAGGCATGGCAATGGAACAGCAGGTGAGAGCTTACATTTGATCCACAAGGTGGGGGGGTTACTGGAAATGGTGTGTGCTTTGTAAAGCTCAAAGCCCACCACCAGTAACATGCCTCCTCCAGCAATTTTTCCTAAGTAGTACTATCAACTGCAGACCAAACATTAAAATATATGAGCTTAGAGGGGTCATTATCATTTAAACCACCATGGGGTCTTTGCAGGTTGGAGCCTGACCCTGCTCTTAGACACTTTCTCTGCATTCTGCTTCTCGTGAAATGATCAGCGATCTCTCTCATGTTCTCTTACTTCCATGATCTGTGCAAAGAAGCTGCCTCTCAAAACCACGAGTTAAAAGAAATACTTCCTCCTTCTAGGTTTTTCTGTCAAGTATTTTGTACCATCACCAAGAAAGTCACTAGGTAAATGGTGAAGCCTAAAGAAGCCTCAAGAAAACAAGCCAGTAGACTGCTTGCTAACTGGAGCAGCAATTTCCCCGGCAGTGAAGACTGAACATGCAAAGACTCAGAACTGAGGGTTAGTCAGGAACCAGAAGTGGCAACATAGAGGCATTCAGAAGGAATATTTGAAGACAACATTAACAAGCCTATAAGAATATGCCAGAGAATTGTTCTGGAGGTGATAACTGAGACACAGCAACACGGGCTAGGGAGAGGGCTCAGGGATTGAATGTTCTGCTATTACAGAGGACTCAAGTTTGTTTCCCAGGGCTTGACATCAGTGGCTTAGTCTGCCTGGAATTCCAGCTCAAAGGAATCTGGTTCTCTCTTCTGGCCTTTTCAAGCAGTGTTCTCTCATGTACGTGTACACACACACACATACATACACAGCTTTTTTATATTGATTAGTATTGCTTCAGACAGATAGGCAGATGCATAAATATATAAATGCAACCTGCTGAGTCTGTGTTTGTTGTTCGTGTGTATAAGATTTTAGGGCTGATCACCTTGTATTAGATAACCATTTAGGAGGATCATCCCAGGGAGAGGCTAATTCTTCCTCTCTCTACAGTCATTAGTTGTCTGTAATTCTCCTTCTCTCTCTCCAGTCATTAGTTGCCTGGAACACTGTGAGATTTTCCACTTCCGAGTTATCATGTCTATTGATATTGTCATTGTTTAGGTCTTGTTTAGGCAGCCATTTCTAGGAGACACAGTCTCACAGCTGACTTCCTGGTCCTGTGGCTCTTATAATCTTTCAGCCATTTCCTCCAAGATAAACCTTGGGTGTAAGAGTTGTGTTACTGCCAGGCCACAGAGGAAGAGGACACAGGTAGTGCTGATGAGACTTGATAAACTAGGGTCAGATGGCAGGGGAGGAGAACTCCTTTCAGTGGACTAGGAGAATCAGATAGGGGGGATGAGGGAGGGAGAATGGGACAGGGAGAAGATGAGGGAGGGGCTTACAATTGGGATATAAAATGAATAAATTGTAAAAAAAAAAAAAAAAAAAAAAAAACCCAAACGTGTTCTACATATATCCACTAGGGCTGGGCTCCCTACAATGCATTGTTCTGCCCTGGGTCCAGTTGAGGTTTTCTGTAATCCTCTCCACTTGCTTTAGAGAGAAGCTTCTTTTATGGGGGGTGAGGGCTACACTTATCTCTAGTTATAAGGATAAGTTTTAATGCAGTTTAATATTTCTGCTTATCTAGTAAAGTAGCAGTAGTAGATTTACTTCTAAGAAACATGACTTCATTAGCCCAGTTTAGGTTTCAATAACCAGGCATGTTTTTTGTCCTGTTGAGTGGGCATCAAGTCCAATTTGATATATGTTAGGTATGCCAGCATATGAGTACCATTATTGTTCCTTTAGAGAGATATCTTAACATGCTAGTCAGTATTGTGATTCATAGGCCTCATAACTGGGTAAGACTATTAAAAAAAAAAGACTTAGACTTTAATCAAAAGATATCACAGAGAGAAAAGGAGGTGTTTCAGTCTCCATTGTGGCGACAAAATGCAAGAGAAAACAGCTCAAGGGAGGAAGTATTCATTTTGACGTATGGCTTTAGTAGTGACAGACCCTGGTCAGCAATATGCATTGTTTCTGAGCCTTTGGTGAAGCAGAGATTTGTGGCGAGGTGGGCCTGGTGGACCAGAGCCACTCACCTCAAGGCAACGAGGAAGCAGGAAGTGGCCAGCATATCCTTAGAAGGCATACTCTCTCTTCTCTCTCGGTGACTGACTTCCTCCTGCCCCACCTCTCAACAACCTTTTCAAACGCTGGATCAACCAGTGAGTGGCATTGATCAGGTAAGAGCCTTCATGACCTAATCCCTGCAAACACCCTCGCAGACACATCCACTGCTGTGCTTCACTACTCCTAGTCATTTCCCAAGCCTATAAAGTTGACAGTCGAAATTACCCATGATGGAAGGGCCTCCAGAAAAGAGGCAGCCGTGAGGAGCAGCATGGCTGAAGTGTCAGCACCAAGAAGGACCGGGCACCTAACAACATGTTCATCCCATGCATTCAGTTAGGGAACACCTATTATGTTTGGACTTGGCCCAGATGGCTGAGGCAGCTACTACGACCGCTACTACTACCACTACTACTTTTCTTGTTGTTGTTACTGTATTATTATTGTTATTTGAGAAAACATATTGTACTATAGTTTTACTGATGCAACACGTTCCAGGAAAAAGAAAATCTGTACCAATTTATTTCAGAGAAAGACTGTTAGTGGTACTTTTTATAATATTTTATTTTGGTTTATTATGCCTCTTCTTCCCTTCTCCACCCCAATCCTTTCCAACATCCCAACACCAGGTAGGAGAGAAAGGTTAGTGGAGAGATGGGGTACTTCCTGCTGGTTTGGATCCTCAAGTTTCCTAGGACAAGTCCAGTCTTCATTTCAGGATATCTCCAACTTCATCTCATCCAACTATACGAACATTGGATCCTCAAGTTTCATAGGACAAGTCCAGTCTTCATTTCAGGATATCTCCAACTTCATCTCATCCAACTATACGAACAGCAAACAGGAACAGCCAGGGAAGCACCAACACCTTCTTTATTGGGGCTCCCTTTCTCCCTCTGGGCTCTGGTATTTATTCCTTCTCCAGAGTCCTCAGATTTAAACTATCTGCAGCTGGCAAAGAGCCCCTCTTAGAGCCCACGCTACACAAATAGTTTGCTGCTGTGGACAATCTGAATCAGTTCCATATCCCACACCTGGGATCAAAACAAAACCATGTTTATATCCACAACAAAAGGCTGTTTCTCTTAGTCCTCCTTTTTGGAAACTACAGAAAATTATAGCTTCCTATGGTAACTTTCTCGTTACTGTAACAGAATGTCTGATGTAAACTATTTATATTGGCTCATGAATTTAGAGGGTCAAAGCCCTAAGGCCTTGCATCCATTGATGCCCGGTGTGTGGTAAGGGAGACCGTCACAGCAACAGGGGCCTGGGGTGAGGCAGATTCTTCACTGCATGGGAGAAAGGAAGCAGAGATGGAAGACAAGGCTGAGGACTGATGCCATGATTCACTTCACCCACTTTAAAGTTTCCAGAATCTTCCAAAACAGTGGTGATGTTTGTTAGGAAATAAGTGGGCTATGTATGAACCTATGGCTAGCATTTCATGTTTAAGCCATAATGCTCATCAAGCAATTTTCTCTGTTGATTTTTTATTTAAAGTTACACAGGATACTTACTGCCTTAAGTTCTTTCACCTTCCAATGCTCACTCTGAGCTGTTGTCCTTGACACCCCTGTTTTCAGTGAGCAGGGTCTTTTCACTGGCCTTGCTTGCTTCTTGGAGTTGGGAAGTCAGCCATGGTATCTTTTTATAATACTCCTTGCTTCCTCTCTTCAGAGCTTTCTCAATAGAGAGGTTCATGGAATTTTTCAGGCTATTGGACTTCTCAACTATGCTCCAGTTTTTTTGTTTGTTTGTTTGGTTGGTTTTTTTTTTTTTACTACACAGTAGAAATCAAATTCTAACAGTAAAAAAGCCCACAACTTTGCCTCATTTCCAATGCTTGCTCAGATGCCTGCCACCCACCTTTTAAATTCCTCTATTTCCTTGGAGACGTGGAGCAGAATAACAGTGATGTGGAGCATGCTTGGCAACCTGTGGCTCAGGCATTGGAATGGAGAGTGGGTCTGACCTCATATCATGTTCCCAGCTGCACGAAGATAAACCTGCAGACTCCTCAGCCCAGAGCCCTAACCACAGGACTTTCTACAACAGGGAACTGATCTAGTGATGTTAGGCTTTCTTGGACATACAGGGTATCTAGGCATATGTCATGCAGTTGAAGATTACTTTGAACAGCATAGCACGTAAAAGTGTTTACCTCTCAGCAGAATGTACCCCTGGATCTATCTGTGTTCCTTTCTCTACTGTAGAGCATGAACCTAGAGCGCCTACTCCACTTCTGGCTGTGCTTTGTGCCCACAAAAGTATTTGACCTTCAGAGAGAGTAGTAGATGAGACAGACAGGAAGATGGAACTGCGGCAGGTTGGACATTTTAAAAATGTCATATCTGTCTTTATTAGAACATTAATTCTATGCAAATGGGAGACCTTCCCATTTAAAATAAATTGTTTATTTGTTTGTGTGTCTGTGCATGCATGCCTGTGTGAGTTTTTGTGCGTCACACACATGCAGGTACTTTTGAAGACTGAAGAGCAATGGATCCTCTGGAACTGGAGTTATAGGAAGCTGTGAGGTGCCTGACGTGGGTGCTGGGCACTAAATAAAGGTCCTATTAAAGCCTGTGGCTTGCTGATGTTACACCTACTTTATCCTTAACTCTCAGGATATAGTATATGTTCGGCAGAGACCTGACTATCTGGATGAAGAATGAGCATGCTGTTCCTCCTCATGCTCTTCTCAAAGTTGTATGCTCACCCAGGGTATTGTCCTGCCTTCTTCTTTCCAGGATCTCCCTTGATTCCAGTATTCCCTGGAACTCACTTCCACAGGGGCTTGTGAATCTGCTTAGGAACTTCCCCGAAAGAGCCAAAACAAATGCCTGGAATCATGACTGCTCAGGCATTCATGCTCCCTTTCAATATATCTTAACCTTGAAGGCTTCAAGCTTTCAGGAGTAAAATTGCACTGGACTCTAGAGACACAGAGCCTGGGAGCCAGAGTTAGTTCTATTCTCAGAAGGTTTCCAGAATCATCTGGGGACTGGATTCACATTTGCTGTGTTCCAAATCTTCCACAGGCAGCATTTGTGTCTTGTCACTTCCCTAATGCATGATGCCCCAACAAAGTTCCAGTATTTCCACATTCAGTTGAATTCTTATAATGCTGGTAAAGTACTCCAGTCGCTGTTATCAGAATCAGAATTAACCTCCCCATACCCTTCAAGTGTCTCCTGTTCCCCAGGCTATGAGGGTAGATGACTGAGACTTTGGTAGTGGTCCCTGGAGTCAGACCATTGGGATTCAGATCTCAGCTTTCATACTTCTTAGCCCATAATCTTGGATACATACTAAATCTCTGTCTCTTTGTCTCTCCATAATTCCAGCCATTTTATACATAGCGCTTAGCTCGTATGGATGGGTCCAGGAATATGTCCTTGAGAGGCAGGCCACCAAAGATCTGCTCTGTTGTACCTTCCATGTACCCAGCCTGTGAGTACAATCACATCAAGGTCCACCAGACTTAGACTGCATGTCTCGCCTTTCTAGGTCCCACAGGCCCTGGAACACCCCACCCTTTGTGAACGCAAGTGATAAATGTTAAAACCCCTACTTGCTGCAGGGAATGGCTGACTACCCTGATCTCTGTCAGGGCTTCTCTGTCAGAGGCCCTTCACTATATAATCCAAACATCTTGGTCCCGCCCCCCTCTGTTAGCTCATTCCCTTTTATTTAATCAATCAATAAAGATATAACACCCGGAATTGTAGGCTTCTCCCAAGATCCCTGCTGCAGTCTCCAAGGCCACTCTTCATTAACTACTGCATTTATTTTGAGATGTCTTTGATCATACTGGCTTGCACGCTGTTAACACATCCTATGTCTAAGGCTGTACTACAATAAACAGATCTACTGCTTGAAGAAACCATTCCTGCTCAGGTAGGTCATGTCAGTATTCCCTGAAGAGGATATTTTGGGTTGCAACAAATAAAGACCTGCAGAGCTGTAGTCCCATTAAGCGTCAATTATGTAACCTCCTGGGATTATGTAAGCCGGGGATTGTTTAGAGACTAGCGTTCAGAGTTAATCATGGCAGGCATGTGTTGGTTTTAAATATCCACATGACAAAATATTCAACATAAACAACTCAAAAGAGATAGAAAGATGTATTTTGTACAGGGGTTCTAAGGTTTTGGTCCATCATGGTGGGAAACTTGGATCATAGCTACAGAACAAAGAACATTCACAGGAAGAGGCTGGCCAAGACACAGGCCCCTCAGGATAAGATACAGAGACCCACAGCCTATTCAAACTTTGAATATATCAATGAGTGAATAATTTTCATTCAGGAGGTCATGATCTAATCACCTTTGGAAACACGCTTAAAGACTTACATAGGTTAAGTTATAGTTCCTGGGATCTAAACGTGCCTAGATCATTCTTACAGACACTTCCAGGCATGTCCTTTTCTAGTATCTTAGCATCTCTTTACACAGTCAAGCTGACATTGAAGATCAGTCATCACAGTGCACACAGGAAGCTTCACATGGTGAGTTGGAGCTAGTGCCTAGAGGTGGACCTGACCCTGTGAGGCATTTGGGCTCTGATTTAACTGCTGGGTTTTATTGCCTTCCTTGCTAGTCACATCCACTCTTAATTTGCATTTTTCTAATAATTTAGTTGAGAGCCTTTTCATTTATTTATTGCTATTTGTGTGTCTTCAATGACCTACATTTGAAATTATTCCTCCCCCTTATTTATATTTCTTAAGATATTTTGTCTCACCAGGCATGGGGGCACACTCATGTAAACACAGCAGCTATGAGGTGAAGGCAAGCAGGTCAGGAGTTCAAGGTCAACCTCAGCTACACAATCTATTTGAGGATAACCTGGGCTATGTGAGAATCTGTTTTGGAAGACAACAAAACAAAGAAAGACTCTCACTGTCTTACTCAAGCTGACCTCAAAGTCCCAGATTCAAGTAATCCTCCCATATTATAGAGAAGCTGGGACTACAGAAGGTACCCCACCATAACAAATACGTGTCCTGGTTAGTTTTTACTGTCAACTTGATATAACTTGTAGTCCCTTGGGAAGAGAGAAACTCAACTGCAGAATTATGTGAATCAGATTGGCTGGTGGCTCTGTTGGCGAGAAATTGGCTTGACTGATTACTGAGGATCGATGTGGCAGGGTTTCACTCACTATAGGCAGCACCATCTCCAGGCACACATACACAGCTGGGCATGAGCGGAGAGTAAAATATTCCTCCACGGCTTTTGCGCGAGGCCCCTGCTTTGGTTTCTACCTTGATGTCCTTCAGTGATGAATTGTGGCCTGGAAGTTTAAGATAAATAAATCCTTTCCTCTCTAAATTTCTTTTAGTCAGAGTGGTTTAACAAAAAAAGCAAACTAGGACAACAAATAGTTACTTAAAATGTTCTTTAAATATGTTAAATAATGGTCTTTTGCTTGTTTAATTAATTTACTTTAGTGGTGCTAGGGAATCAAGCCCAGGACTCAAACATGCTCTACAAATGTCCTATCTCTGATCTATATATCCCGAGTCCATTTCCTGTTTTAGCTTTTTCAGCATTACTGTAATTATTATAAGTGTGTGTGTGTGTGTGTGTGTGTGTGTGTGTGTGTGTGTGTGTGTGTGTGTGTTGTGAAAGCCAAAAGAGGGTGTCAGATTCCTTGGAACTAGAATTATAATGGTTGTACCCAATGTGGATGCTGCGAACCAAAACTGGCCCTTCTGTATGTATCTGAGCCATCTCTTCAGCCTGAAGTTCTTAATTATAATACAACAATAATAATCAAATTTTAATGGCTAGTAATTTCATATCTTATTCAGAAAACCCTTCCCTATTTCACGATCATAAATACACATTTTTGAACATTTTAAGCTTTGGTATTTTATATTTAAGTCTAATCCACCAAGATTTGATTTTATGTGTGGCATTAGGTATAGCCATTATTTACTGCCTTGTCTATCTCTCTTGGTTGAGTTCTCCAAGACCAGAGACTTGGATAACATTTTTGGTTCAAGTGATTGGGCAGATATTGTAAGAAACAAAAGTGAAGGATATAGAATAAAAGAGAAGAAAAAAATACTAATACACTCACTTCTATGGACCACAGGACTCAGAGGCAGGACTGGGCAAGATATGAACAGAGTATCTTCCAGGGGATATGGAACAGCATAGTGCATCATCATGTATTCTCTCCTGTCTGAAACCCATCTCTAGAAGCATCAGGCTTACACTCTGGGCTTCCCCTTAGGGTAGTCTCTGTGAAATTGAACTGAGTCATGATTTGCAGAGGCCCACATCAGAACCAGGAGAATGAGCTATGTGTTACTATAAAGCAGGCCAAGGGCAGGGTTCTTCCACTGGGTCCTGTCCATAGGTCTATAGGCGCCTCTTACCCTTCCTCTGTGTTTCAGGAGGCAACTGAATGGGTGGCATTGCTGACTCCATTCCCTTTTTTCACAGGGATGTCTTAGGAGGAGAGCAGAGGGAGGGGGGAGGAATCACAGCCATCACACCTGCTTATTCCTGGCAGGGTGGCCTTAAGCTAGTGAAGCCCCTGTCCTTCTGAGAGCCAGAGGCTGCAAATGTACCTCTGCCTTTCTGACATGGGAAGCAAGAGCTCCACCTACATGTATGAAAAGCATTCCTGAGTTAAACTTGGATGTTGAAGTACCCACCAGGGCTTCAATTTTGCCATGATGCACCAGGTATGTGTCTATGTGAGGCTAAGGCAGGGTAGGGAGGATTTATACAACCCCTGTATGCTATAAACTTCTAGTGTGGCAATCAAGATGAAAGAACGGGAGGACTGTGGTACATGGAAGAACAGCTGAGCTTTTAAACTGGATCTGTGCCCCATTTGTCCCACATCCATTTGAGCCCTCCTCAGCCCCAGGTCCTCCTGCTGAGGGATCCTGGGGAACTAAAGTCTATGCCTCCTCCTGTCCCCATCCCCCATCTTAGCTGGGCTTTTCATTTTCACAACTGCATTTCCAAAGGTTTCTGATGACTGACTGATGTCTCTTTTATAGTTATTCATCTGACTGCAAAAGCAGGCTTCTGGTGCATAAATATCATATTGACAAGAGAGAGAACAAGGAGAATGGGGAAATTCATGGTCTTTTAACCAAGCACAGGGATTTTTGTGGTTGCATTCCCCCCTTTTCCTTCTGAAATCTGTAGAAGCTGTTACACTAATAGCTGTGATTTGCATAATTTCTGGAGTGCAGCAGAATAAAGAGCCAGGCTGCAGGCAGACAGTCTGCCTCTGCTGTGCAGGGCAGGGCCCTGTGTTAGGAGAAAGCAAATAAATATGTAGGATCCTACCTGCTTATTCCCGATGAGGTGGAGTGAATGGGCTAGTCAGAAGGTGGCTTCCCAGACAACATGTTTAAACTAGGGCTTGGGGCTGGGGATCTGGGACTGGGGAGATGGCTCAGTGGGTAGGAACACCTGTGAAAACAAGATGACTTGAGTTCAAATCCCCATCACTCATATAAAAGTGGGGTATAGCTATGCATGCCTGTAATCTTAGCATCAAGGGATGGAGACAGGAAGATCCCAGGAGCTCCATGTCCAGCTAGCTTAGTCTAAAAGGCAAGCTATAGGTTCATTGAGAAACCCTGTCTCAAAAACTAAGTAAAAACATCAGATGTGGTGGCACATGCTTTTAATTCCAGTACTTGGATAGCAGAGGCAAGTGAATCTCTATGAGACCTATTTCAAAAATTAATTAATTAAACTGTAATAAAATGTAGAGTAGAGGAATAGAGGAAGACTCTCTATATTCTCTGGCCTCTGCAGGGTGTACACACACACACACACACACACACACACACACACACACCATACATGTATACACACATGCACAAGTGCCTGCCCAGGTGTTGGAGGAAGGGCACATCAGCCCATGTGATGTCTTCTGATTGGTTTGACTCTTCCTAGCAGCTTCTGCTCAGGGTGGAGCCCCATAGCCATCAACTGTCTGGGTTGAGGATATGGCCTCTGAACCGAGATTCATCCATTCAAAGTGCATTGGAGAAAGCTATCAGTCCAGTCTACATAATGATTCATGCTGAGATCTTACTTAAGTGGGTTAAGTGTTTATCCTTGTCAGACCACCAAAGGGGATCTGTGAGTATAAAAGGAAGCTGAAAGGCTTCGGAGAGATAGAGCAGACCTCTCAGGGGCTACTCAGTTCCTTCATTTTAGGAATAATATGGACTGTCTGCAGGCTCCTGCAGCAACATGGGACCTGGCAGTGTATGCTCACTGAACAGTCACTGCTATTAAATGGCCTTTTTCACTGGCTCCTTTGCTAAAGCCTTAATTCATAGTTCAGGACAAGGGGCCTGGGATAGAGGTAAATTTAACAGTATTTTCTGAAAGACAAGAGCCATTGTTGCTAGTGTTTTCCCATAATTCCAGATTTCATGACTTCCCCTCTAGAAAGTCTTATTGTTTGAACCACCTGCTGCCACTTTTGAAGATGAAAGGCCTTTTGTTGGAGGCAGGCAATTGTTAACAAGCTTGTCTGCAGTGATCTCCAAAGCCACAGCCACAGAAACCCCTCAAAAAGACTGGACACCCTCCCCAACCCCCACTCCCGAAAACAATGGCCAGAGAGTCCTCAGGAGGAGCTGGCCAGGATAGCCAACACCAGGCTCTGGCAGGCTTGATGCTGGGATGAAAGGACATTCTTCCCTGCTGCCACCATGGGCCTGCATGCCTATAATCCTCCTGGGCTACAACTGTTATTAACGTTCAGATTTGGAGATAATGGTTTTAATTAAACTACTTTGCTGTTTACTACTGTTTCGGGAATTTGCTAATTAATCTTTATGTAATTGTTTTGCAAGTGTTGTATGGCAAAAGTTCCTAAATTATAAGTGTGCTCTCTCACTGAGAATGTAATTTCTATACAGAGTTCCATGTTAATAAGCAGCCACAGAGGTGGGAAATTACCCATGGAAAGTCTGTCCTGGCTGGAGGCTGTCATCTTTGACCTGATGCATGGACTATTGTGGGGAGAGCCTCAAGTCTCTCAAGCATTTTACTGACAAAGAAATGGCTGGTGGCCCAGCTGTAGTGGTACACACCTTTATTTCCAGCACTTGAGGGGCAGAGGCAGGAGGATCTCTATGAGTTTGAGGCCAGCCTTGTCTACAGAGTGAGTTTCAGGACAGATAAGCTACACAGAGAAACCCTGTCTCAGAAACAAACAACAACAACAAACAAACAAATAAACAGAAGAAAAAAAAAGAAACTTCTGATGTCAGTGACAATTCTGACCTGTGTAGATAAGGATATTTCAATGACCTGAGGATTCCTTGGAAATGCCAAGGCCACCCTAAATTAAGCCCTATATACTTCCTTTTCTATGGAAGTCCCTGCTTGCAGAATCAGACCTGCTAATCTTGGCAAATGGCCAATTTAGTGCTAACAAGCATCTCCTAGGTGACCTGGAGTTGATGGTGGACACTGGAGAAATTCATTTCAGAGAACAGCAACTCATTGGTTCTCTAGAATTTGTTTTTTTAAGGAGGTGAGTGTCTACATCTGACTCAGTGATCTGATCCCAAGCCCCTGAAGATACAAGCTGTTAGAAAACTCAATCTCCATCTGTGGGACCTGCCCTAGGAAGAACAAGCCCACCATGTTGGCACTGTTTGTTTCTGCTAGGATATGCTGTTTGTCTGCTGACAAAGCGCCCTCAAGTGGCATGTAGTGCTTAGGTTAAAGGCAGGGACCCCCAGGCAGCCTACCTGGGTCAAAGACTTGGTGAAATGTGGCCCACCTTTAATTCCAGCACTGGGGAGGCAGAGGCAAGTGGATGTCTATGAACTTGAGGCCAGCCTTATCTACATGGTGAGTTGCAGACCAGCCTCATCTACACAGTGCGTTCCAGGCCAGCCAAGGGCTATACAGTGAGAGAGGTTGAATAACCTGTCCACAGTCAGAAAGCTAAAACAGACAAGTTACTCAACCTCTCTGACTCTCGTTACTCAACCACCATAAAATGAGGCTTAATAAAAACCTAGTAATAATGCCATAATAATCACATACAGTAAATTGTGTGTAGATCTTGGCACCCTCTCTGGTACACAGTAATTGATTGTTATTTTATATCTTTGGAGATTGTCTCACATCGTTATCACCTCCTAAGCCACTTCACCCACATACATGCTCTCAGCCTCTGCCACGTGCATGCAATTAGTCTAAGCAAACCCCATACTGAAAATAGATGTAACAATGTATTTCTTACAGCAAGAACTCTCAGGTCGAGCTGAAACCCAGCAGTCTCTTTTTGATTCTATATCCAAGAACCTTGATGCTCAACAAGGCAGTAATTCCTACAGCAACAGTGGGTGAGTGGGATCTGCTATCATTATCTGTAATGGTCTTCACAATGGCTTTTCAAAAAGTAATTGACTTTAATTATGCCCGAAACTGACCCTTTCGATGGAACTAAAGAATGACTGAGGAGAGGAAAGTAGTTGGAAATGGTCTGCTGGGTACGATTTTCAGTAAAGTGGGTGGCCTGAGCATCCAGTATGGGTAAGCCTGGGTTCCTCAGCACCAGCCTGGGGTCAGCTCACTGTCTCTATCCTGTGGCTTTGGAGAAACTGAGTTGTTTGTTATTCACACTCCCTTGCCTTCCGTGAGGGAATAGAAACAGGCTCAGACTTGTGAAGCATATAAGGCACTTCTAGGACCTCAACAGGTTAGTAGCTATCACTCCCTATCAGTGACAAGATCTACATATGACTAGCTTTGCAACAGCAGTGATTTCGTGGGGAAGCCCAAACATCAGCGTCAGAGGGCAAAGAGGTTGTTCTGTGACATTTCCTGGGGAAATTTGAACAAATGTTTATTCATCCCAGATAGGGTACCAACAATGTGTCAGAGTAAAACAATCTACCCAAGTCTGGCCTAGTGAAACAGTGAATATTACTGGGCTCCTTTGGAGAAGAAGTTATTTTTAGGAGCATACATCACTGCTGAGTGCATCCCAGCTGGTAATGACTAATGAAAGCAGCATCTCCAGAGGTCCCTGCTCAGCTTGAGTAGCTGGAATGGCTGGAGAGTGCTGCTTATCATCCACCAGTCTGATATCACCTACTCATCTATCATAGCTCTCTATCTATCTCTCTATCTATCTCTCTCTCTCTCTATCTATCTATCATTTATATATATATCTATGATCTATAATTTAATTGGAAATATTAGGTTTCATGATAGAATTTTCAGTCAAAATACATTATTTGTTCTCTTCTTTCCCGTCCTTTCTCCTCTTGCATCCTTCTACCCTCTAACCTCCTTTCCACTTCCATGTCTCATATGTCTTATGTATCTTGCTTTCCTTACCACCTCCTTTCATGCTCTGTGGTTTCTTTTCTAGTCCTCTTGCCTGTACCCACATTTTAAACACCCCCCCCCCACACACACACGTATGTACTTAAAATCTAGGATCTTTTACAAATGAGAATGGACATGTACTGTTTGTCTTTCTGAGTCTGGATCACCTTACTTAATACAATAGTTTCCAGATTTGTCTATCTTTCTGAATATTTCACAATTTCATTTTCTTTGTACAATAACACACTTCCATTGTGTATGTGAACCACACTCCCTGCAAGTAGGCCCTCAGGGTTTAGTAACTTTCTGTACACCCCAGGCCTTGTAAAATGTGTTCACTTTTGAATCTATACAGATTTCCTCCTCCCCAAGGAGGAAAGATTCAGCCTGGGGAAAACTGGCAGATACCTTTCCTCTTGTCAAATGGTAGAAATATTACCTGCATAGGAGAATGGCAAAGAGATCTAGAGTCCTCATTGACTTCCCCCTCCCAGGAGTGAACAACTGGACACGGAAGCATTTCTGTGGCTTCTGGATGGCACTTGAAGGTCTCATTGCAGGTAGATGAGATCAGGGCTAGGAGGAGGGGGTAGGTTACTGGACTTAGCTAGCTGTTCTTGGAACAGTTTACAGGCAAACATGTAGTTGCCCTCAAGGCTGTTTCAGACTGTGGGCGATTCCTTTTTATCCATCAAGTCTTTCTGCATGTAGCTCAGGCTGTTTGCAAGAACTCTATTCATTCATCCCCAAAGTTCTGGGACTTACTGGCAAACTTATCACACCTTGTCTTCATCCCTTAACTGCCATCCTTTGTCAGTGAACTCACAGGATCAGCGAAGCCCTGCACCCCCTGTTTCTGCCTCTAAGCCCAGCTTCCCCCTCAGGTGGAAGAAATTGGAGGCTGGGTGCACAGAGTGTCGTTTCCTTGTTCCTAAATACTGAAGAGGTGATCCTATTTTGTCCCAAGTTGGGTGGGCTGCTGCTACATGAACTGCTTGTCTGAGAAAAGTGAAATTTATTCAAAATGTCCAATCATATTACAAAGTTGAATCAATAAGGGGAGCCAAGTGGGATGGCTCATGACTTGAATGATAATGCTACAGAGGCTGAAGTGGGAAGGTTATGGGTTCAAGGCCAATTGAATGTACAGAGACACAGAGTCATGCTTTCTGAGTTAAGTTTCCTGTCAGTCATGTTTTACTTTCACCAAAAGAATGTTTCTAACATAGGAGGGATTGTGAATGGGATGTATAACATCATTTCACTACTGAGAAGGGATTTCTTGTGGGCAGATGGTTCTTCATTCAATAATATCTCTAATGAAGACAGGGTGAGAAGACTGTACGATGTGTCCATGTCCAGAAAGGAGTCCACTGTGGCCTCAGATAAAAACCTCCCCGATTCTAGGAGATGGGAGTCTTAAAGATGCATATATAGAATGTGTTGGGTTAATTGATTGATTTATTCTAAAACATTGTACAAGCAGTTTCAAATATATATGGAAACAGAGACTAATATAGTAACCCACCAGGCAATAATTTTTTAGCTGAAGAAAATAATTGTCAAAAGGCTTATTTTATTTTATCTATGTACCGATTTCCTTCCTATATTCTACTCCGGGTGATCTTGAAACCATTCTCAGATTCCTATATTTCTACTAGAACTTATTTATAGCTTATATCTGCAAAAATTTTTAAAAGACTTGTTTTTAGAGTTATAACCAAAGTACAATTTTTACACCTAAATATTTGAACAGCAGTTCCATGGTAACTTCGGGTATTGGTCAGGATCGAAATTTTTCTTCACAACCATACAAGTACTTTGGTGGCTAGTTTACATTGGCAACCCGAATTGATTTAGAAGACGACACACCTATATGTGTGTCTATGATAGCGATTTCAGAAAATTTAACTAAAGAGAAAGATCCACCTTGGGTAGCAACATCCCACAGGATATTGGACCTGGACCAAATTAAGAGAAAAAAAAAATGCTGACCCCAGCATCTCTCTCTTTCTACCTCCTGATTAAGGATGTGATCTGAAAAGCTACTTCAAGCACCTATCACTACAACCTTCGCCGCATGGACTTGAACCCCCAAATTGTGAACCGAAGTAGATCCTTTTTTCCTGAAATTGTCTCTTGTCCGACATTTCATCACAGGAATAAGTAACTAGGACAAGTGCTTAAGAAATACTATCTTAGGGCCAGAGAGATGGCTTGGTGGTTAAAATCAAGAGCTGCTTTTGAAGAGGGCCTGAGTTCAGTTCCCAGAACCTTTGCTGGTTAGAAACCAGCTCCAGGGAACTCTGACGCCACCTTATGGCCTTTTGGGGTACTGTATAATATGAACATACCCACATAGATGTGCATGATTAAAAGGTAAAAGCTTTAAAAATTACAATTAATATAGATTAATTGCACAGAATATGTTTCATTATATTTCTCTTTTAGCTGACAAATAATTTGGTACATTTATAGGGTAGAATTTGAGGGTTTTTTTGAGTAAATTTTTTTTTAAATTTTTATTAATTACACTTTATTCATTTTGTATCCCCCCATAAGCCCCTCCCTTCTCCCCTCCCAATCCCATCCTCCCTCCTTTTTCTGCATGCATGCCACTCCCCAAGTCCACTGATAGGGGAGGTTCTACTCTTCTTTCTGATCTTAGTCTATCAGTTCTCATCAAAATTGGCTGCATTGTCCTCTACTGTGGCCTGATAAGGCTGCTCCCCCCTCAGGGGGAAGTGATCAACGAGCAGGCCAATCAGATTATGTCAGAGGCAGTCCCTCTTCCCATTACTATGTAACCTACTTGGATACTGAACTGCCATGGGCTACACCTGTGCAGGGGTTCCAGGTCATCTCCACGAATAGTCCTTGGTTGGAGTATGAGTCTCTGGGAAGTTCCCTGTGTTCAAATTATCTTGTTCTGTTGCTCTCCTTGATCTTTGCAAATATTATAGAAAGATTCAGTTGAAGTAATTAACATCTGTCACTTCAACTTATTTTACAGGATGAAAACATTAAATTTTATTTTAGTAATTCTATAATATGTAATGTATTGCTACCAACTTTATCAACACATTGTGCAATGGATTGTTAAAGTTTCCTTTTGTTTTAACCGAAATTTCTCTTTTGATCAGTGTCCCTTCCTCCTCCAGCCTCCTGTAATCATGTTCCTATTCTGTTCCCATCAACAGATGAATGGATAAAGAAGATCTAATATTCAGAGATATACATGTTCCCTTAATAGAATAGTCTATAGCAACATCTATCTATCTATCTATCTATCTATCTATCTATCTATCTATCTATCTATCTATCTATCTATCTACTCTGTTATCTGTGGAACCTGAAAAGATACATTTCTAAGTATAAGAAGCCAAGCATAGAAAACCAAATGTTACACGTTCATTTTTCATTTTTTTCCCTTTCTTTTTTTTTTTTTTGTGACAGGCTAGCCTGAAACTTTCTATGTAGCTAAGGATGGCCTTGACCCTCCTGTCTCTATCTCCTGAGAGCTGGGATTACTGGTGTGCATCACTGTCTGTGTGCTAGGGACCAATCCCAGGGAGTTACAAATGCTATGCAAGCACTTTACCAACTGAGCTAAATCCCTAGCCCCATTAGAAAAATCTCTTAAATGAACCCTTCACTAAGTGGTCCTCAGCTGTTCTGGCAATTCTAGTCTATGTACCTCCTTTCCCACCAGCGGACATTTGTCATATGACTGTTTCTGGCAACATTCAATCCACTTGTTAAGCTTCCCCCACATTGCTGTGGCCCTCTACCCAGGGACCACTGGCACAAGGATGCAAGTGTGTGGCCTCTGTGCTTGAGCACAGTGCTCATGTTTTCCAAAGCAGAATTTGATGTCCTTCAGGACAACTTGAATCCATCAGTCATCTTGGAGAATGCCTTGTCAGCCCCAACACTTTTCTGCAAACTTAAAAAAAAAAAAAAGTGGTACCCAAGACCTGAAGTGTTTGCAGAACTTTCCCTGGGGATATACTGAGCATTTATCATAATGAGAGTGTTTATTGCCAAAGAGAAAAAAAAAATTCCTTCCTCTGGGTTCTTAGGACTGGAGACAAGGGGTGGGCTACAAACAGGAAACATCCATTTACTAGAATGTATTATTTATCTTGACATACTAGATAATAAGTAAAGAAATGAGGAATATAAAAAATGGGGGGGTTTCTAGGCTGTTCTCTACACAGCTGGGACAGAGGCTGATTGTAGAGATGGGCAGGGGCAGGCCAGAGTGTAAATGTGTGGCTGTGAAGGTAGAAATCTGTGCCTTTCTTCCAATTTAGTGGGTCAGAGGGAGGCACCCTTATTTACTGGCATACATTTTCCTTTCAAAATGAATGTATGCTGAAATGGCATACTCTGAGGTCGGACAGACACACAGCGTCCATCTGAATTCTGACGCTAAGAACACTGCTTAGCTTTTTATTATTAATTTTTTATTAATATGATTCTTAAATTATGTGTGTGGGGGGGAGTTGGGGTGGGTAAGTCTACATGAAGAAGTATAGCATTGGAGTAAAAAAGAAGCCATTAGATACCCTGGAGGAAGAGTCACTGGTGGTTGTGAGCCATCTGATGTGGGTGCTGGAAACTGGTCTCCAGCCTCAGAGAGAAATCATAATCACCTAGCCATCCCTCTAGCCCCCAAATAACGCTGCTTGTTTTCAGTTTTTAGTTTTTTTTTTTTCTCTTTCCTCTCTCTCACAAATAGGATCACACTATGTAGCCCTGGCCGGCCTGAAACTGATTGCATGGATGGGGCTAGTCTTGGAGTCAGAGATCACTGGGATCAAAGGTGTGCACCCCCAGACTTGACCCAAACACTGCTTATTTTGTGTAACTGAACTGATATGGAGTTGCTCAACTAAGTCAGATTTGACACAGAGGAAGTCTGGAGATGGAGGAATGCCAATGGAGTGAGAATAGTGGCTCGAGAATGCCAATGGGGTTAGAAGGTGGGTAAGTTGGTGTCATCTTCCGGAACTCTTCATCAAATACTTAGCAAAGCTGCCCTGCAATTAATTACTGGAATTTAAGGTTCTTCTGGATTTGAGTTCCTTCCTATGCACCCATCTGCTCCCTGCATCTTCAGGGTGTCTCCTTCAGCCTCATTTCAGATAGCACAAAGCCGCTGCTTTATACATTTTCAGTTAGACACCGTCAACGTCAATGTATCCTAGGGAGGTGTTATAACCTTTTTGGAATTACTTAGTGAGAAAGGATATTTATTTGAGAAATGTGAATAGACAAATACCTAAAAATTAGAATGCGTTTTTAGGTGTCATTTTCACTGATTATGAATGCATCAGCAAGCCAGGCATAGTGCTGCTTATAAACCTGGAGACAGGGGGATCATGAAAAACCCACAGGCCTGAGTATAGCTCTGTGGTTGAGTATTTGCTTGGCAAGAAAAAGGTTTGAGCCCTTGCTTAGCCCTAACTTTCCTTTTAAAAATTATTTTTATTAGTTTTAATCATGTACAGGCATGTGTAGGCATATGAACATGATTGAATGTGCTCAGGGAGGCCAGAAGCTTCTGATTCTTTGAAACTGAGTCATAGATCATGAGCCTCTGTGTAGGTTCTGGGAACCAAATATGGGTCCTCCATAAGAGCAGTAACTACTGAGTCATCTCTGCAGCACCACAACTGTAACTTTCTGATGAAAGTATTTTGTTGGAATTATTATATAAAGTCTTAGTATTTGCTATTGATTGCTTCCTATAAAGTAAATTCTAGGCATTTCATGTTTCTCTAGCATAAAAGATACTTTCTCATTGTCTTTTTCCAGTCCCCTCTCCTCTCCTCTCCTCCACAAATGTCTTACAATTATAACTTCATTTCTAGCTATACTGTTAATTACTTGTGTAATCATAGATAATATATAAATCTCTTTCTTGCCTTCCTGATAACTGAGAAGAGCAGGAATCTCTAGTTTTTAAAATTCTGTATGAAGCTGGAAAGGAACAATTCATCAGAATCACAAAATTGAGGGAAGTAGATAAAGCAATTATTATAAATTGTATATAAGGTTCAGAAAAAAAATCAAAGGATAGTGCAATATCTACTCCAGACTCACGGAGAGCATCGGTGCATTCAGCTGCTTGCTCCCAGGATCTGGGGTTTGTAAGAGCACTGAGTGGAAGATAAAACCCCTGACTGATGCCCTTATGCTTAGAAACAAGTAAGTGTTGGAGAATGAGGAGGTTCAGGCTATATGAGCCCGAATGGAAGATGGGAAGGAGCAGAAGGTCAAGGAAGCACGGTGGACACCTGCCTCCCTCCCTGTGTCAATAAGGGCCCAACAACTGGTGAGAGGCCATGAATTTCTCTATTCACCTGTGTGATTTTGAAAAGCTTCTCTTGATAGTTGGTGTCTTCAGATTTCATGGTGGTAACTCATGTGCTTGGCATCTTATATTCACATCATCAAAGACTCAGTGGACACTTTTAATCTGAGCACTTCAGGAGGCAGGCTACAGTTGTGAAAAGCAGATAATTTTTTCTTAACTCTCCTGTGTCTATACCCTGCCTTCTAGAACCTTTATTAAATGGCTGTGGCCCTCTACAAAAGCTCATTCTCAGCATTTCTGCTATTTTAAAAAAAGAGATTTATTGTAAAGACTTATTCTTTCTCTCTCTCTCTCTCTCTCTCTCTCTCTCTCTCTCTCCCTCTGTGTGTGTGTGTGTGTGTGCGCGCGCACGCACGTGCATGTGTACACATAAATCCCAACAGAGATCATCAGATGGCATGGATCTCCTGGGGCTGAAGTTGAGGTCATTGTGAAATGGCTGCTGGGAATCAAAATCAGGTCCTCTATGAAGGGCGCTCTAAAGGCCTGAGTATGGCAAACACGGTACCATCATGTCTTGCCTTGCTCCCTTCCCTCTTCCTTGCTAAACTGTTATATTACTTTTCTAATGCTGGCTTTCCATGTTTATTCCCTTATTTGGCCACTTCCTTATGCCTAACTAAAATTCCAAGGTCCAACTACCAAAACACCGAAGTCGAAGTCCAGCCATCAAAATTCATTATTTGGCTACACTGGCTAACATGTCCAATCAGGACTTACCAACTCATCCTAACACAGACTCCCCCTGTTTCCCTTAAAAAAAATCACTCCTACAGAAACACCTGTTGATGTCTTTGTCTGATCTAAAGGCAACCCTTCCCCACCTGATCCCTCCAGGATTTGGTGTCTGGGTGTGTTCTGTGCTGACTCCAAGGCCCGCTTACACACTGGAAGAGCTGTATAGGCTCTTAACTGCTGATCACTCTCTCTCCTGACCCTTTAAATTTTATTTGATGTGTCTGTGCTTATCTGTGTGTACCAGGGGAGGACAGCAGCTTCTCTTGGAGCTGAAGTCGCAGGCAGATGTGTGTCTCAAGATGGTGCTCGGAGCCAATGCTCGGAACTGGGGAGTCATCACCTCAGCTCCTCACCTCCCAGTGTTTCTTAAACTCCCTTTTAAAGTCTCTATTTTTGGATTTTAGTCTGTATTTTATTACATTTGTTGACTTCTTGCATATTTTAGATTCCATTCTTTTTTTCTGGCCAGGATATTTTCAGAGTCCAATGGATTTTGTTTTAGACAATCTTACAGTGTAAATCAGGCTACGTCTAAACCAGCAATCCTCCTGTTTCAGCCTCCCTACGCAGTGCTGGGATTACAGGAAAGTGTCACTAGGCCAAGCTTTAACAATTTATTCTTATTTTTACATTATCTGTTTTACATAGTAGGCATGTATGAGGGGGGAGGGGTGAATAGATGGTAAATATTAGACACCTTGAATTTTTTATGCCGAAAGAGAAGCCTCCTCCCTTACTCCCCTCAGTCTGTCCATCTGCTCCTGGCACAGCATTGCTCATGAGAGACACAGATGCTATGGCTGAGAACTTGAATTCTTTTCTGTGCTGTAACATCTGCCGAATTCAGACCTAATGTTGCCTGGACTGTGTGATTTGGCTTCTTCATACAAAAAAAAAAAAAAAAAAAAAAAAACCACCTCAAAGCCTGTTTCATTAACATGTATAAAATACTGAGAAAACTGAGGATGCAGCGTGGTGGTAGAACACAGGCCTGTATTTCTGAAGCCCTGGTATTAACCACTATCTTGGCTCATTGCCTCCATTTACTATTAGTAGCTAGCAGCACGTAGTTTTATACAATTATTTATAAATACAGGACTATGTGTTTTTGTTACTAGAATTTAAAGCCCAACATCTCAGCTCCCAGTGGATTAGGTTTGGCACTTTTCAAGAGATCAGTCCAAGAGCTGAACAGGAGTACAATGCAGAGAAGGGAGATTTAACCAGTATAGCCGTTTTGGGAAGAACAGGTAAAAGAATTCAGTGACCCTGAGTCTGTCACATGGGACTGATAGGAAGTTTGAAGTGTCAGAGGACCTTGACCAGAAAGTGGGGAGGGACTGAAGCAGGTAACACTGACAAAGCTGGTTACAGCAGTTGGCAGCCTGGTTCTCCTTTTTCACAATGCAGCTCACAACAGCCTCTATTTCCAGCTCCAGAGGATCTGATGCCCTCTTCTGGCTTCATTAGGCACTGCACTCACATGCACAGCCCCCACCCCCACCCCCATGCTCACAATTAGAAATAAATAAAATGTTTTTTTTTTTTTTTTTTTTTTTTTTTTAATGGAGCCAAGAATACCATGCTAATCTTTCTGGAACCATGAACTGAAATTTACCCCATTCTTTAAAGTTGTTCTCATGATAATTTCCATTACAGCTATAAGGAAGTAACTATGGCAATACTAAATGCTGAAGGGACACATTGGGCTAACTCCTCAAGTCCATGGCTCCTTACAGGTTTATACATCCTTCCAGGTTCCCAGGGCACCTTGTCACACCTGAGCTATGAGCATAGCCTCATTGTACACAAATTATACCCTTTCCCTCCTCTGCCTTGTGGTGAGTAGGGAGGAGTAATCTTGAGTCACTCACAGTACCCTACACAGGCTCAGTGTTTACCAGCCCTGTGCCATCATCTGTCCTCCACCTCTTTATACAGCACACAGACTGCTGCAGGTTGCTGAGCCGTGGTGAACGAGGACAGTCCAGAGAGTGGGGTCCAATAAAATGTTCCACAGTGTTAGTGTGTACCACCAGAGAAAATGATGTACATTCAGCTCTTTAGGCGTGCATTGTTATGCGAACTGGGCATCAGACTTGGCACTCAGCCCTGGAGAGGCCACAAAAAGAGGGAAGCACATTAGAAACACCTACTTACAGCACAGAATGCTCTTGAAAACACACAGGAAGGACATTTGGAAAGACAATGTTATCAGCATTGTGCCGTGTGGCCGCTGGGTAGATGTGTTTGTTGCCAGAAATGGACAATTACTGTAAAATATCTGAGCACTTTGTGGCTTTTAGTGCAATGTACTTAAAGCATTTCATCAAGCCTTGTTCCTATCCTTTATAATTTAATCCCATTTCAATGTCTACCTGGAGACAGACCCACTGCTACAGGTTATGGGATTAGGATACCTGTAACCACAATCAGAAGTTACATTGTTCCCCTCCAATTTAATCTTTAAAGACCATGATGGCAGCAGAGGAGCAACAGTTTATGGAGGCAGAGCTCTTGGGAGGTGAACAATACTGCAAGCATGAAACCTTCTAATCCTGTGGAGTCATGTATGTCAGTCCAAGTTCACAGGGCAAAAGGTTCATTTCTGTCAGTCACATAACAGTGAAGGTCAAAGAAGAAAAT
Organism: Psammomys obesus; assembly: GCF_907164565.1. NCBI lineage: Eukaryota > Metazoa > Chordata > Mammalia > Rodentia > Muridae > Psammomys > Psammomys obesus. The sequence continues at coordinate 7,993,754 of NW_026596158.1, forward strand.
GAAAGAAGCTTATAATTCAAAGTTTGTTCTTTTTCAAACAGAAAAGATAACTCTAGGCATTCACCTCAGGCAGTGATCAAGCCAGGCCTCGAAGTCCAGCACAGCTGCAAGTGGGGAACCCTCAAAGTACACACAGGTATAGGCATGGATCCATACACACAGAAACACTCAGGCAACACATAGGTACACACACATGTACAAGGATAACATGAGCATATATGCATGCGCACACACATTCAAAGACATAATACATACATAAACCACATACACACACCCTCAAGCATAAAAACCCACAAATGACAGACACATAAATACAGAGGCACAAATGATAACACACACAGATACAAAAACATGCCCTCACAAACACATAGGCATGCTTACATAAGAATGCATCTAGACATATACACACATAGATATATGAACAAGCATTTGCACAAATGTATGTGAACACACAGCAAAGCAAAAGAATACACATGGACGCACAGACAGAAACATATAGATGCGGGCAAAATGAACCTGACTATAAATAAACACGAGCCCATTCAGATACACATGTAAATTTACATGTTCACACACAGATGCATGTACACACACTTACACATATGCACACTCATGTCATGTACTCAAACATGTATATATAAACATATACACAACACAAATAAGGGAATGCAAAGGCACACAAACAGGGAAGCTCACAAATACAAATTGACACATGCTAACAGATACAAACAAGCACACACATGTAAAAACACATGGACACATGCAAGGCATACACCCTCACATATGATCATGCATACACAGGTGCACACAAGAAAATTCACACATGTTCAAGTGCACATATCCATGCAATAACACATATACAAACAGTCATACACACATAGACTAGCATACAGAAGTAGACACATGCAGAAACAAATGCTCACTCCTACACATTTACTCACTCATAAATACATACAAACGTACACTCACAACACACAAATGTTCATATAAACATACATGTGTTCATACACATGGTCAACTATAAGCAAATTTTCACACAGTAGACACAAATGTACACATGTACATACAAACTCACACATAAGCCATGAACACATGCACATGCTTGCACACATGCACAAGCACAGACACATAAGCACACATGCTTCCAGACAGGCACATGCTCATACAAACACACAAAGGTATGCATGCTCCTGTACATTAATGCACACACACAGATATATATACATACATGCACAGTCATACAAAAAACAATTTACATGTCAATACATATACATGTCCACAGACAAACACATTTGTACACACATATCCATATCAGGATGCTCATATACTTGCAGTAATACAGACACATGTACAGAAGCACACGCAACACATATATGTATATACATAATACATATAATAGACATGTACATGAATGAAAAAAGCATCTCCATGCACAGAAATGCATGGTTTTGCCTGCACTCATACACAAACACTACTACACATGCAGTCAAACTACATATGACCGAGAACATTCAAACATAAACAGGAACGTTCACACACACACACGAATGTACACAAGGTTCAAAAACCACACAAAGAGTCACACACACTTGCAACAAGTAAAAGATGCACAAACCCATGCACACTGACATGCATATACATGCATGGAAACTCATGCAAACATGAACACATGTTAAAAGAGTCCCACAGGCACGTATAGATGCACACACAGCCACACCTACCTTCAAAGATACACAAACACAAACACCAGCACACCGATTGCCAATATGTATCACACGGTGCATGGCAGTACATACACACGTTCCTGTGCAGATGCACAAGCACGTGCACCCATGCCTGTTTGTCAACGGAGATTGCACGTGTGTACATATGTGTAGGTACACACGTTTATGTATAGCACCCCACAGCTAGACGTCAACATAAATTGAAGGACACACAGAAGTGTACATGGGCATGCACTTGAACACACACACACACACACACACACAGATGCATCCATGTGTACACATCGTAATTTAGCAGCACTAAACCAATACACGAGCATATACATGCACACAAGAAGTAGAACATATTCACACAAAGTACGTAAACACACATGCACACACATAAGAAAAGCACACAAACTAATGCATGCCCTCAAAAAAAAAAAACAGTGTATATAAACACAAGCATACATACACACTAATGAGACTGGAATATGATCATACTCAAACCCACAAATACATGCCAATGCAGACTTCTGCACAAACATGCACCTATATGTATTTATACTCATGCGTAGGAAATGCAAAAGTGCACGTACAAACAACTTACAAAGAAAAGCACATACACACATAAACGCATATTCTAAATACACAGTCACATACAATAATATTCATGCATGTATACACAGATGAATGCAAAATGCACATAGGAACAGAGACATATGCAGTACCATGTTCACACATGTGCCAATGTAAACATGTGCCCATTTGCTCAAACACACACTAACGAATCTGTATGAAGAGAACATACATCCCAGCACACAAACTTGAACAGGTGCACCAATACACAGGCTCACAAATCTACACATGCATGCATAAATCAGCAAATCACATTATGTACCTGCATGCTGTGTATGCATACATACATGTGCTCATGGAAGCATGTTGAAATATGCCAGTGAACACAGATATGTACAGACATATGAACACATAGACAAAAGCATGTGCTTGTGAAACGGTGTGTATACATATATGCTACACATCATACATATGAATATACATTATTAATGGATAAAGTACTTAACCCACACACAGACACACACAGATTCGAGCCCAAATGCACAAATCTATACATGTATACATAGAGAAATCCATACATACTTTCACACAAGACACACATGAATACACACATGCACATAAATACACCAATATGCATACTCACATGCATACATACACTAACATGCCCACACATATAAACAAAATGTGCACACATGCACAAACACATACATGATTGCTCCCACTGGCACACATATGCAAACCCATATACACTAGCACACACACGCATGTAGAAACTTCTTACAAACACATACCTGACCATGCAAACACAATACATGCCTGCCTGCATGCATACACAGATGTGCACCCTCAGAGATTCAGATGAATGAAACTCACATGTGCTCATGTACACTTGAACAAGAATACACGTAGGCACGCATTCATACATAGTAACACACATAAATTCACGTCCTCACATGAAGACGCATGCATGCACACCCAAACACACTTATGAGGTCACTCACAAACTTGTGTGCATACATACGCATTCAGGAACCCGCAGAGGTGCACCCACTAGAGTATGGGCACACACACATGCATGACCACTAGTGCACACAGCATGTCCTAATACGCTCTATGCAGACAAAGCCCCAGACAAGTGCAAACACTCGTGCATACATGTGTGCCTGTGAAAACATGTGCTTTAGAAGGCAAAAATAGGCGAGTATGTTTTCATTCACTAGGGTAAAATAATATATGGGGAAAATGGGTTGTGCTGGGTAACTAACATTCTCATCGCAATAGAAAATTGTGGCCATTGTTTAAGCTCACAACTCTTTTTAAACTTTATGTTTATTATTTTTAAGTATGTTTAGGCGTGTTGTACAGGTGTGTGCGCACATTAGTGGAGGAGGCTGGAAGTGTCGGATCTCCTCGGAGCTGGAGTTAAAGGTGGTTGTGAGCCGTGTGATGTGGGTGCGGAGGACTGAACTTTGGAAGAAGAGTAGGTATTCTTCACTGTGGCGCCATTTCTCCAGCCCATCATTCACAGCTTCCTAAGGCCAGGCTTCCCCACGGATGAAAATCAGAACATCAAAAACTGAGATGATTTTCTTCTTCACAGTGGTGTGGCAGGGTGCTTATCTGTGACCTACCACTCAGTAGACTCAAGGTTTACGGCCAGTTTTGGACCCTGGAACAGGAAATGGAACAAAAAATGAAAGCAAAAATAGCAAACAAACAAACAAACAAAAAGTCAACTAACCCCCTGAACGGCATATATCCTGCTGACATAGCTTTGGTGGAAATAATACATTTTAATTTTTTTAAATTAAACTTAAAAAAAAAATTTCCTTGGTCCCAAACATGAGCCCTTTCCCTGTTTGATGTTAGGTTCAGTTTCCATACAATGGGGGTAATATTACTAACTACATATTCATGTTGTCAGCATGAGCGGGTGTAACACATACCTTTCCAAACTGTGAAGTGCCGTGTGCACCCTCAGGTGGCCCTCCCAGATCTTTGTTCTTCACCATAGTTTTTGTGTCTGCCCTGGTTACTAGCCTGTGTGATGTAAATGAGGCACTACTCATTTTCTTAGTATCTTGACTACAGGGGAAAATTACAGTCATTAATGCACACTATTAAATTATGTCAAACATTAAACTAAACTCAAAGTTTCTGCTGAATACCAACTAGGCTCTGGTTGAAAGAAAAAGCCGATATAGATTCAGGGTTATAACTGGAATTCTCTGTCTAGTCTCTCTTGAACTATGCACCTCCTCAAAGGGTACATTATATTGGTAAATTTGCAAGGTGAGCATACAAACAGAAGGGTAGAAGTCCATCCATTATGGTTTTGAATCAGGAAGAGCATTACACCAGTGAAGGGCAGAGAGGAATGTTCTCATTCCCTGGAGCCCGAAGGACAAAGCTGCTGTGAGAATACCGATTTGAGCCTGGACCAAGCTTGCAGCTCCTGAACTCAAGCCTCTTTCCCAGAGCATCAGAACCACCTGTTTAATGAAGCATGCACAGGAAGACCGAAGAAAGAGCTCAGCATGCACCAATAACTCCTGGATCTACCCCGTGGACAGGGCAACATTCACCCAACATTTCCTGTTTCCTGCTCTACTCTCACCCGGTCCCATCACCATGCTCTCCTCTGTTACTTTTTTCTCTTTCTCTAGTCCAGTAGTTGAGTTCTGTTCCCACTCCTCCCTTTCCCCATTCATCATCTGTGCTCAGCAAAGGCTGTGAATGACACAATAGCATTTTTAGAAGCTGCTGGTATGTAACTTACACATTTGTGTTTCTTTCTTTCAAGACACGTGGGGATGTGATGTATAACTCTGATACCCAATCGTGATTAAGAATGCAGCCCCTTCTACAGAGTGCTCCCCTTCGGGTGGGTTCAGCAGCCAGCTTTGTGTTGTGCCCAGTCTTCCAGTACACTTTTACCCTTCATTTTCTTTTGAGCTCATGAGGCCGCCTCCCTTCAGGCATATGCTTGCTGCCTGCACTTGGAAGTTGAGGACTTGGCCTGTGATGGGTGACTTTATAGCTTCATGACTCTTCACACACAGGCCTCACTCATGCTCAGAAAAATCCATAGCCTCTTGTGTTTAAAAACAAATCCCTTTGTTTTGAGAAAACGCAGAAACCTTCAAAGAGAATTCTGAAGAAGAAAAACAAAACAAAACAAAATAAAAAAAAAAAAAAAACATGTTGCCACTAGACTGAGCCCTTCTCTGCTGGAGGCACTTAGAAATTGGTAAGGGAATAGCATGTGCTCCTACCCTGTACCATACCCATGGTGGAGTCTGAATCTTGTACTTCAGGATTAGGGTGAGAATAGCAGCAGAAATTTCCCAAGGACCCTCATTTTCTCCATGCTTCTCCTATTTCCTTTAGAAAGTAAATCACTTGCTGGAGCCTGGAGTTTGCACCTAGCTCTGGGGAAGGGATGAGGGCAGCAGTTCTCCCAGTTGTAATCCAAGATTGCTGGACCCACATACCATCTGTGTGGTGCCTCTTCCTTTCTGGCAGAGTTACTGATGGACACTAAATGGGACCATCCATCCAGGCAGTTGAGTGGCTCTGCCTGACAGCTCTGGGGCTCAGCAAGGCAGCTCCCCCGCTGTGGTAAAGAGCTGATCAATGTTCCATTATTCTTTCATTTATTGGTAGCTCTCCTCCTCTCACCCTTCTTCCCCCCTCCTGCTTATGTTCATCTAGTCTGAGAGCAATGGCTCAGACAAGCAAAGCTGCATCACTGAGATACTCTCTGGCACATCTCCCGAATTAAGGGGATTGTTTTCTGTTCCGAATTTGAGAGGGCAGAGACCTGGTCACACCAGGTTGTCCTGTAAAAAGAGGGAGGCCAAAGCCTTGGCTGCTTACATTCAGGAGTGGTTTCATCATCTTCCTGACCATTGGAGTCTCTCCTCTTTCTTTAGAATGTAGGTCCAGTTCTGCTCAAGACAGTAGTTGAAAGGGGTGTGTTAAGGAAGCAGTGAATAAATTTATAAAAAATGTAACTGAAGTGAAAATGGAAAACTCCATGGTTTCAGAATGTCCACTCTAAATGTACAAAAATTCAATGAAGTATGATACCTTAATCTAGCTGTGTAGTGGTTTGTTATTGTGTGTGTGTGTATGTGTGTGTGTGTGTGTGTGTGTGTGTGTGTATGAGCTCATTACAATAAGATAATTTTTTAATTCTTTATTAATTACACTTTATTTACTTTGTATCCCTGTGGTTTCCTCCCTCCTCCCATCCCAATCCCTCCCTTCCTCCACCCTCTGCATGCATGCCCCTCCCCAAGTCCACTGGTAGGGGAGGTCTTCTTTTTCTTCCTTCTGATCCTAGTCAATTGGGTCTCATCAGGAGTGGCTGCATTGTCTTCTTCTGTGGCCTGGTAATGCTGCTTCCCCCTCAGGGGGAGGTAATTAAAGAGCAGGCCAATCAGTTCATGTCAGAGACAGTCCCTGTTCCTATTACAATGGAACCCACTTGGATACTGAACTGCCATGGGCTACATCTGTGCAGGGGTCTTAGGTTCTCTCCATGCATAGTCCTTGGTTGGAGTATCAGTCTCAGGAAAGACCCCTGTGCTTAGAATTTTTTGGTTCTGTTGCTCTCCTTGTGGAGCTCCTGTCCTCTCCAGATTTTACTGTTTCCCACTTCTTTCCTAAGATTCCCTGCTCTCTGCCCAAAGGTTGCCCATAAGTCTCAGCATCTGCATTGATAGTCTGCAGGGCAGAGCCTTTCAGAGGTCCTCTGTGTCAGGCTCCTGACTTGTTCCCTCTTTTTTCCTTCTTCTGATGTCTATCCTCTTTGCCTTTCTGGATAGGAATTGAGCATTTTAGCAAGAGTCCTTCCTCTTGATTAGTTGGTTTCTTTAGGTGTACAGGTTTTAGTAGGTTTATCCTATATTATATGTCTATATAAGTGAGTATAAACCGTGAGTGTCTTTCTGCTTCTGGGATAGCTCACTCACCCAGAATTGCTAAAATAATTCTCTACAGTAAAAGATCTTCAGGAGGTATCTTAATCCCTCATCACAAGCTGTATTATAGAGCACCAATACTAAAAACTGCATGGTACTAGCATAGAAAAAGACTGGTGGATCAATGGAATCAATTAGAAGACCCTGACTTAAATCCACACACTTATGGACACCTGATTTTTGACAAAGATGCCAAAACCATTCAATGGAAAAAAGACAGCATCTTCAACAAATGGTGCTGGTCTAACTGGATGTCTACATGTAGAAAAATGCAAATAGATCCATTTTATCTCCTGCACAAAACTAAAGTCCAAGTGGATCAAAGATCTCAACATAAAACCAGACACACTAAACAGCTTAGAAGAAAAAGTAGGTAAGAACCTTGAACTCATTGGCACAGGAGACAACTTCCTGAACAGAACACCAACAGCACAGGCTCTAAGAGCAACAATCAATAAATGGGACCTCATGAAATTGAAAAGCTTCTGTAAAGCAAAGGACACTGTCGTCCAAACAAAACGACTGCCTACAGATTGGGAAAGGATCTTCACCAACCCTATATCTGACAGAGGACTAATATCCAGTATATATAAAGAACTAAAGAAGTTAAACAGTAACAAATCAAGTAATCCAATTAAAAAATGGAGTACAGAGCTAAACAGAGAATTCTCAATAGAGGAATATCGAATGGCAGAGAAACACTTAAAGAAATGCTCAACCTCATTAGCCATCAGGGAAATGCAAATCAAAACAACCCTAAGATTTCACCTTACACCCATCAGAATGACCAAGATCAAAAACTCAAGAGACAACACATGTTGGAGAGGCTGTGGAGAAAGAGGAACCCTCCTCCACTGCTGGTGGGAATGTAAAATAGTGCAACCACTCTGGAAAGCAATCTAGCACTTCCTCAGACATCTAGGAATAGTGTTTCCTCAAGATCCAGCTATACCACTCCTAGGCATATACCCAAAAGAGTCTCAAGAACACAATAAGGACATTTGCTCAACCATGTTCGTAGCAGCCTTATTTGTAATAGCCAGAAGCTAGAAACAGCCCAGATGCCCCTCAGTGGATGAATGGATACACAAATTGTGGTATATCTACACAATGGAATATTACTCAGTAATAAAAAACAAGGAAATCATGAAATTTGCAGGTAAGATGATTTTTTTAAAGGAACCCATGGGGTAAGAAAGCTCTGAACGTGCAGACTGTCAAAGCAGATGCTGAGCCTGATGGCCCTGCAGACTGTCAAAGCAGGTGCTGAGCCTGATGGCCAACTGAAAGGCAGAGTGAATGGAATTTTATGTAAGAAGTGGGAAATAGTAAGAGCTGGAGAGGACAGGAACTCCACAAGGAGAGCAACAGAACAAGAAAATTTGAACACGGGGAACTTCCCAGAGACTCATACTCCAACCAAGGACTATCCGTGGAGATAACCTAGAACCCTGACAATGCAGCCACTTCTGATGAGAACTGATAGACTAAGATCAGAAAGAAGGAGAGGAGGACCTCCCCATCAGTGGACTTGGGGAGGGGCATGCATCCAAAAAGGGGGGGAGGGTGGGACTGGGAGGGGAGGAGGGAGGGGCTTATGGGGGATACAAAATGAATAAAGTGTAATTAATAAAAGTTAAATAAAGAATTAAAAAAAAGAAAGCTTTGAACTTTCATTTTCAGTGTATGGTGTTTCCATTCTCCCACATTAAGGCTTCTCAAATTGATGCTGTTGACATCAAGGGCTGCATAAGTCTTGATTGTGTCTGCTCCCTGTGCAATGTAGCATAGTCAAGAGAATCTGGGGACCCACTCTTTGTGCCATGTATCATACCCATGGTGGTGTCTGAGTCTTGTACTCTAGGATTTGGGGTGAGAATAGCAGCAGAAATTTCCTAAGGACCCTCATTTTCCTCCTATCTCCTTTAGAAAGTAACCCACCCTCCACAGTGAGACCACCAGAAATGTCTGCCAAAATTTCCCCAGGGAGCCAGCATCCCCAGTTAGGTATTTCTGACTAGATGGTTAGCCTTGGGCCTGGCAGAGCCATGTTACTTTGTGTTAGTACTGCCATTGCAGCAGCATCTTCATCAGTAAACACCACTAGCATTCCTAATGATCAAGGACCTCATTTAACAAGCGTTATTGGAGCCAAGGTGCTTGGCATGTCTACAGAAAGTTGGGTAAACTAATTCACAAGTCCTCGCATCTATAGATGGTAGATAATGCTATGCCCATTGCAGTGATGAGGAAAAATCAATGGTCAGGAAACTTCCACAGCTTTCCTGCAGAAGATCCTGAAAACCACTGCATTCCTCTTTAACATAACAGGGAGCCCTCACTCACCAGGCACACTGGCCATATGCTTCTCTTTTGTCCCATTATTTGTGTCTCCTTCAGATCTTGGGGAAGGATATCTGAAAGCTTAACACTCCCACAAATCTTTATAAAGAACAGGAATCAAGTTACTCTGCTTGATTCAATGAATTCAAATTAATTTGCACTTTCTCACTCCCCCCCCCTTTATTTTTTTCACAGACTTAACCTCCATCTTTGTGAAAGTAGAGAAACCACTTGACCTTTCTAAGTCTGGAATTTTTAAAATTTTATTTTATTTTTATGAATGAGCTAATATGTGTAAGAAGTTGAGTTATTCATGGGTATGGCTGGCTCAGTGAGAGCCACTTGTCCCTGTTCATACAGGTGCTTTCAGATCTTGTATTCCCTGTCACCTTGTATTTCTTATGAACTCAGGAAAAATTTCTCTTTGCGAAAGCCATAGAGTAGGTGGGGTTTCCTTAGAAGAGATTAGGAAACGGATACCTGAAGGAGCCGAGAAGGGAGGGAGAGTGTGGAAACTTCTTTCCTGAGAGATGACAGCTCATCTTTGGCAGAGCCCTGTCTCAGGTACACTGGTGGCAGTTGTGGTTGTGTCGGGAGCCTGAGCCGCCAAGGCTGAACAATCACGTCTCTTGAGACCCTGCTCTCCTTGTTGGCATAGCAGGCTAGCTTCTGTAAGAACTCCTAAATTAGGTTGCTTCACAGCTGACCACAGTCTTGACCTATTACTCCATCTATACATGGCAGGGGCCACCTATTCTAGCTTTGTGTGCATTCCTGACTGGCTCATGCCTGGGGCTGGAGCATCCTTGTTCACTCTGTCAGTAGAGACCTTCTCTGCTAGATAGTAGATGTATTCTTGCTCCTCCCCCGCCCCCAGATTCCCAACCCCCTACAGTGACAAATTCCTCAAACAAGCTGTAATTCCCATGTGCCCCTCTGTCAGGCCTGCTTTTCTCTGGTGGTAGCCAGGGTATGCAATTAGGATCCATAAACAGCTAGATGAAGCTGCCTGACACATCCAGATTGCTGACTGGCCAGACATACTCCCCCCTCCTCTTTTTTAAAAAAACTAAGTATCTTCTTAACCAGGAATCTGAAGATTGATGCTGTTTAGAGAAAGGGCTCAGTTTCAGGTCAATTCCTCCTTTTAAGAACCTTCTGACGTTAACTGGTTGTCCTCATAAGGTCCTAGATTAGAACTTGGTGATAAGGAATTAATGAAGTGCAGAGTCTAGAGAAGTAAGCCTAAACAAGGTATCAGGATTAGTGAGGGCAGAAAGCAGAAGGCTTTAGAAGGTGGACTGGGTGGTGGTAAGGGAAGATTGCCTGCCCCCTGTCTTTTTAACTCTGTGTAGATGTTTATAGGTCGCTTTGCTAACTGTGCTAGAAGCAGCTCCCACCACCACCTTACTGACAAGCACTAACAGGAAAGGAATGGGCAGTCTGTCACACAAGTGCTCCCAGCCTTGGCCTGCTGTGATGCCTGGCTTACCTCTCTGATAAATTGGGTGGCCTTCCATCCCCACAGGGCAGTGACTTGACTCCATTGCAAGACAAAGCTATGAATGGGCAAAGTAGGATTCTGGGCAATCTCCCTTCCACATCAAAACCCTGCCTTCTCTCTACTTCCTGGGCATAATGTGCCTCCCCTGCAGGGTGAAAAAAATTAACAAGCCATAAATTTGAACCCTGTCCTTCCCATGTTTTTTTCTTTTTCTTTTTTTTTCATGTCCATACTTTCAGAAAGAGTTGGATGGTGATGTGGGAAAGGGTAGGGGTCTTGAAATGAAACATTCACAAGTGAGTTATGTCTGCTTTTGTGGAATGTGTTGGAGACATACATCAACCAAAAGGAATACAAGCAAGCTAGAAGGAATGACATTTCCTCAGAAGTGACATTCAAAAACTTACAAGATCTATGTGAATTAGCCAAGAACAGCTTAGCAAGGGTGTAGAAGGGTTGTGAGACAGAAGAGAATGATGAGGACTTAATAGGGGGAGATAAGTGTGTTAAAGACACTGGAGGACATGCCTGATCAAGGCTGAAGTTGAAGGAGCAAGAGGGAGGACCTGGAAGGAGGACATGGGACATTTGGTTAGAAGCTAGAGTCTTAATTAAGTTACAAAAAGTAGACCAAACATGCATCCAGAGATGGTTAGTTTCCCTTTAAATTATGTCACTGTAGTGTCTACGTGGATCAACTATTAGCATGTATGATTCAGCTCTTGGGGCTTTGTTTTTTTTCTCTCCTTAGTGTGGCCTAAGCACTTCTCCCACCTCTTCGTGAAGGTCTTCCAGGGAGCAGGTACCAGCTGGAGCTGCAGGAACTTCTGCTCTTGTTTCTTTTCCAGGCATACTTTAATGATCATTCCAGCCCCCAGCCACTGCTGGAATGTCTTTGTCATCTGACTACCTCAGCCTCCATCCTCAGTTAGCCTGCGTGGCCACCGTCAGTTCTGGATATGCTCACAGTGGACTGTGGACCAGATGCTGTATGATCTGTGCATGTGGACCCTTCATCATCATCTCTTGTGATTTTATTCAGTACTAGGTTGAGCTTCTCTGTGCCACCGCAAAGAAAACGACCCAGAAATTCTGTTGGGTGCATGGGCTGGGCTGTGGATGCAAGACTTCACCATCTGAGTTGTAGAAGCTGGAAAAGATATTAGCCGAGCAAAGCTCTCCGTGGACTGATGTCTGGCTCTGCACCGTGAGCCGTGTTCCATAGGCCCCTTTTCAGTATTGTGTTGTCTATATAGCATGGATTGGACAGGCCTGAGTCTTGAGGTATTGACCAAAGTCACACCTTGTAAACAACTCGGTGGCAGAGGGTCTGCCTATCTGTGTAGTCCTCTTCGTGTGACCTTACATGGGGCAGAAAATCAGTCTCTCTCTGAGGTGTGGTGTCCTCTAGGGTGACACCTGGAGGCTCGGCATGCCTTTCTGTATCTGTGAGACTCAGTAGCAAGGATTGCTATACCGCAGGGAATGTGTGAAGACTCAACACTCACACAGTTTCTGGTCTTCCCTGAAACAACATCACCAGTTTCTTTCTCAGTCATGCCCCTATTTTCATTGCACACCCAAATGCTTCTTCTGTCAGAAAAATTTTCTTCTGTCTGAAAATCTGGTTTCGTAATAGATTGGCTGACTAATCTATGCCTCATGAGCAAAACTTACAGTATTCCTATGACTTTTGACAAATAAATTGTTCAATCAATAGTTGTTAGAAATAAAACCACCTACCCTAGCTACAAGTTTGAGTGCTTTGTTCCTTAGATGGAGGCGCTGAGCACTCAGTCTTTCCATGTTCTAATTTCTACAATCTTATATGATAAGGTGACCCTTGAGAAATAACTTTTACTGCTTTGGTCTTTGGTATTATGGTCTTCAGTGTTAACTCATCTGAAAGGCCTAAATGAGTTCCATTTCTAACACTGTTAACATCTGACAGGCAGAACTGGAGTCTCTGGCAACTCTAAAGAAATTAAGAGTGACAAGTCAGGGGCTGAAGAAACTGCTCAGTGGTTAGGAGAACTTATTACTTTGCAGAGGACCTGGGATGGATTCTAAGCACCTGCACCAAGTGGCTACAACTACTAAAACTGCTGAAACTTCAGTTCCTGGAAGGCCAACATCCTCTAGGAGAACCTGCACGCACATGCTGCTTATAAACATACTCAGGCATACATACATACACAAACATTTTTTAAAAATTTAAATTAAAGAGTGAGTGAGAGTTCACTTAATTGGAAGACAAAGTTATTCCCTAAGATGATTGTAGGAAGACAGTCACATGAAAAGCTGGTAAACTCACTCTTCATTTTCAGCTGGTTAATCAGACCAGAAACTAGTCTCTCATGATGTGGACCTGTGTCCATTAGATTTTTCATCTGTGACAAAATACTCAGCCTAAACAACCTAAAGGGGCAAAGATTTAGTTTGGTTCTCAGTTCCAGAGGGTTCAGTATGGGTTCACTCTGTGTTTCTGTCTCCAAGATGAAGAATACCAAGGTAATGGTAGCCTATGCAGAGGAAGCTAGCCTCATGGCCAATAGAAACAGGGAAGAAGATGTGCCACGGACAAGATATCGCCAATAACCTTCTTTTAGTGGCCTACTTTCTTCAACTGGAACCTACCTACTAATGTTTTCAGTATCACTCAAAGTAGCACCAGGGGACGTGGCTTCCAGTCTGTGAATCTTTCGTGGGACACTTCATATCCAAACCATATCAGGAGACAATAGTAAGCCAAACAGAACAATGAGAAAGATTTTCCACTGAAATGGGCCCAGAAGTGAGATGCTTTCCACAGAATATTCAATACATAATATTCTCTGCCTTCTACATGGTAAACTCACAATGCCATGTGAACTTTTCTTTGACCTATATTCCAAAGAGAAGCTAAGTGACAAGTAGAAGGACCTAGAAAATGTGACAACACTTCTGAAATTTCTCCTCTGATTTTCCAAGTGAAGACTGAAGCCATGAACGCCCTTGATCCAACTAAGATGCCATCCAATTCATGGGCCGCAATTTCCAAGTCACGATGGAATATAGTTTCACATTTATAACCGAACCTGGTATCTGTCTCTGCTTTCTGTTTCTGTAAGAGCTTAAAAAAGTTATGAGTGTAAGCTCACTCAGCTCATGGCTGTATCTCTCTCTTCTCTATGGTTTTGAAAAAGAAGTTTCAAGTTTATGTGTAGAGAACTAGGTGTATCTTTTCATTCTCCAAGATTACCAACCCTGCAATGAATCCACTAGCCCTTCATCATGGCATCCGCTGCACCTTCCTGAAGTATGTGCAGGTAAAGATAAGCAAAATGAGAAGGTGCTCTCTGCACTTCAAGGACCTGCAGGATCATGGGTCAGAGGCGCCACTGACCCTTTGCAATCAGTCACCAGCCTCAGTTCTCCAGCGTAGAAATCAGGAACCTTGTTGGTGCATCAGGTGACTCAGACCCCTTAGCTTCTGAGACTTTTCCTCAACTTTACTGTTATTTCATTAGTGTATATTCATCATGTAAAATAATAGGTTTCATTTAGACATTTTAATATTGTAGTGATATGAATGACAATGCCTCCCATAGGCTCAGATATTTGAACACATCACTAGTTGGTGATGCCATCTGGGACATTTAAGAGGTGTGCTCTTCAATGGGACTTGGGGAGGGGCATGCATGCAGAGGGTGGAGGAAGGGAGGGATTGGGACAGGAGGAGGGAGAGAACCACAGGGGGCATACAAAGTGAATAAAGTGTAATTAATAAAGAAAAAAATACAATTTGATATAAAAAATAAAATAAAATCCATGAAATAAGAAATCAACAGCAATATTCAGTGAAGCAACAAAAAATGTTCAGAAGACTAGAGATGTTTCTTAGCAGGTACCAGAATGGAATTATCTTGAACATGAAAATATTTGTATCTTATCAGGATGTAAAGTAAATAAATAACTCAATTAAATTAAAAAAATAGGGGTGTTCTTACTGGAGAAAGTATGTCATTAGAAGCATGTCATTGAGTTTAAAAGCCTCCATCACTTCGAGTTCATTCATTCAGTTTCATGCTTATGGTTAAGAATATGAGCCTCCCCACCCAACTTACTCCTGCCACTGTGCCTCTTTGCTACCCTGTTTCCCAACCAGGATGAACTTTTATCACTGTAGAACCATAAGCCAAACTAAACTGTTTCTTCCTTAAGTTTCCTTGGTCATGGTGTTTTATTATAACAACATACAATTAAGTAATACTCATATGTATACATCATGTCCTTCGATATATGTGCATATACCCCATTGCCCTTTTTGTCTACTTGTCCCATCTTCTTCTTTCCTAATGCTCCTCTTATTTTTCTCAAGTAACTCCTTTGATCTGTCTCTCACACTTTCCACATATGAAAGAAAACATTCACTATTTGGTATATCTTATATAGCATAGTGATTTCCAGTCCATATCATTTTCTTGAAAATGATGATTCTATTCCTTTTTTATGGTTGAATAAAACTCATATGCAGATGATCCCAGCAACTCATATGCAATGCATATAATAAAGACCAAAGAACTGTCCTTCCCTACCAGGGAAGGTTGTCCTCTTTGATGAAGCAAACAGATTCTGTAGGGACAAACATGGGATAGTGAAGGAGGAAGGTGAGACCCAGATAGCCACCTATATCACTCAAATAAACCCTAGTGATTGACAGATATCTCATCCAGATCTCCTTCACATCCCCATGTCTTGGAAGTTGTGCACAGGATTGCAATAAACATGAGTGGACATCAACTCTGTTAAGTATGAGGGATCAGGTGACAGTTCTATTCCTTTAATTTGACTTCCAAAGCCTTAGTTTGTTCTTTATTCTAAGGAGCCAAACCTAAGGGATAGGACTGAGCCTGTGGTGATCACCTCGTCCCCAGCATTGTGTTGTCTTATTTCCTTTGCTTCTTTCTCATGTCCTAGTCCTCAAGTCTTCATGTATAATGAATCCCTAGCCACAACACATCTTTTATTTCCTATTCTTTTATTAAGTTCCTCACTGACAGTCATTCTTAACTTTGTTCTCAGAAAAGGGTGGTCGTCTTCAGGCTTTTCTTACCTGTGTTGCTGAGGTCTTTGAGTCATGTGTGTGTGGCTCACCTCGGGTATAGAGAATGGGTCTAAGCTAGACTAAGGAAGGAAGAATTCTTTCCCAGTCCCACCAATGTAGGTAGTATCACTGTCATTCTTTCTGCTTCTTTGGTTCCCACTACATGGCTGACTCACCTCTTCCCTCCTGTGGATTCATTGCCCTCCCATTCCTTTGCAAGCAGGCCCCTTTATTTTCCTCCTTCAGGCTTCTGTATGTTGTCTGTCTGCCTCCCGCTGGGCTTCTGGTGACAGCAGCCCTGGCTATGGTCGCTGTGGCATGAGTTGAATTTAAAGTATAAGAAGTGACTTTTTCTTTCTTTCACCTCTGTGCAACACCAATCCTTTCCTAAGTCTACAGGAAACTTGTATAATTTGAGTCAAGAGATTTGTGGGAATAGAGATATATGGAAAGGGAGCAGAGAGAATAAAGAATTGAACAGACAAAAAGAAAATGGAAGTTTATAATATTTTAAATTATTAAGACTGCTATTCAGTTTTTGGTTTTTTTGTTTTTGTTTTTTTTTTGTTTGTTTGTTTGTTTTTGGTTTTAGGCAGAATTTCTCTGTATAGCCTTGGCTGTTGTTCTGGCTCACTTTGTAGACCAGGCTGGCCTTGAACTCACAGAGTTCCACCTTCCACTGCCTCCCAGAGTGCTGAGATTATAGGCATGCACCATGGCACCCAGCCTATTCATTCTTTATTGTTATTTCATTATTGTTTTTATTGACAATTGGATTAAGAACTCAGAGTGTTCTGGAAGCTGAGGGAAGAGACTTACATATTTGAGGTCAGTCTGAACTATACAGTGAGTTCCAGACCACCTGAGATACAAAAAGCTTTGTCTCAGATACATAGACGATAGATAGACAGATAAATAGATAGATATTGTAAATCTTAATAGATATGATAACAATAATATTTAAAAGTATCAGAATTAGTTATCTACTCTAAACCCTAAATTTTATGTGAGAAAAAAAATGAAGCCTAGAAAAGAAGAATTTGGTTCAATTATTTATTCAGTAATTGTTCTTCCAAACATTCCTGAGCACAGGTGCTGTACTAAGAACTGTGTATTTAAATTTACAACAACATTCCTACTTTTGCAGGGGTCACTGGGCCATAGACTATAGTCTTCTTAGACTAAGAATGCAGTCACTCACAACCTTTGACTACTAGTTTGACTGTATGCTGAGGGGATCAAAGCCAGAACCAGTCATGAGCTATGTTCTAAACACTATCACTGTGGTTTAAGGTTCTAGCGAAGCATTAAAGCAAAGATAAGTGGAAGTCAGATAAATGCCAGCATGGCAGCAAGGTGAAGAGGCATTTTTAGGGCTGCAGTGGAAAGTGGTGCTGGGAGTAAATCTAAAGGAGGCTGGGACTAGGCCCTGCAGGTGTTTTGGGCTTCTGACAAGGTAGAGTACAGTACAGAGGGGGAAGTGGTTGGAAGAGTGGTATTTGCCTAGAGTTCAGGGTGAGGAGGCCAAGTGATGGAAATTCTGAAGGGTGATTTGTCCTTTTTCATTGTATGTGTGAAAAGTATAAGAAGATGAGGATAAAGCTATTAAGCAGAGTTGCTGTGGCTGGGCCCTGCTTAGAGGGGAAGATGAGACTACAAAAAGAGGTGACTTGGGCTTTTAAGATGGAACCTTGGCAGTATAGAAGGAGTGATGTATCAGGTTCCAGAGAGAGAGAGAGAGAGAGAGAGAGAGAGGGGAGAGAGAGAGAGAGAGAGAGAGAGAGAGAGAGAGAGAGATTGAATATCAGGATGGGACCAGGGGAGAGAATGGGATAACTTCCAGACCTGAAGTTCTCTGATTCTCTAGCACGATTATACATTCATCCAGCAATTACTATGGCTTGAATATGCCATGTGCTGGTTAGGTGGGTTTTGTTTTGTTTTTGTTTGTTTATTTGTTTGTTGACAGAGAGAGTTATCTAGGAAGAGGAAACTTCAGTTTAGAAAATGCCACTTTAAGATTGGACTGCCGGAAAATCTATGGAACCTTTTTTGATTAATGACAGATGTGGGAGGGTCAAACCCCTGTGGGAGGTGCCGCTCCCAAACAGGGTTTGTTGCGTATTTCATTGTATAAGAAAGCAGGCTGAGCAAGCCATGGAAAGCAAGTCAGTAAGCAGCACTTCTCCATGGCCTCAGCATCAGCTCCTGCCTCCAGGTTCCTGCCCTGATACTGGCAATGATGGACTATGACAGGGAACTATAACTCAAACGAACACGTTCTTATCTGGGTTGCATTTGGTTCTGTTGTTAATCACAGTAGCAGAAAGCCATCTAAGACAGGCCCTTGTGTTGAATGTTTGGTTTCTAGCCCACAGTGCTATTCTAGGAGTTTCTGCCCCTAACAATAGAGCTATCTGTGAAAATAAATCACTAAGTCGAGTCTTTGAAAGCGAGGTCCAGCCCTAGCTGCT
This sequence comes from Psammomys obesus, assembly GCF_907164565.1. Lineage (NCBI taxonomy): Eukaryota > Metazoa > Chordata > Mammalia > Rodentia > Muridae > Psammomys > Psammomys obesus. Next base: position 8,012,431 of record NW_026596158.1, read on the forward strand.
GCTGGCTTTTGTTCTGGCTGACCACGTGCTAAGCAATTTCTCCACATGCTCCTGCCACCATGTTTTGTAGTATCCCACCTTTCCACCATGATGGACTGATCCCTCTGAAACTGGGCCCAAACAAATCTTTCTGAACTTGAGTTGTTTCCTGAAAGTCTTTGGTCACAATAATGCAAAAATATCTCATGAGTTAGCAAAGAAAAGATGATGGGTGGTGTTTACAATGCCCAGGTGAACGATGAGAAAATGTCTAAACCGTTCCCAGAGATGCAGCCTTATGTCATATTCTTGGATTCACAGTAACAAGTAATTATGTATTTGATGGCTTAAAGCAATAAAGTCACATTTCTGGAGGTAAGCAGTACAGTTCAGGAGCTCAGGTGCTGAGAAGGGAGAAAGCTTCCATGTTAGCTCCAAGTCCCAGTGGCCCAAAGGACTGCCTGACTTTATTGCAGTATCATTCACATCTTTGCCTTCATCTTGTCTCTGTTTCTCTTGTTTATATTTCTCTTATAAAATACACAGTCTCAGATTTATGAACATTCAGAGAAGCCAGGATCATTTACTTTGTGTTCTGGTTTGGTTTCTGTAATGAACACCATGATCAAAAGCAACTTGGTGAGGAAATTTTTTATGATATCATGTTGTTTAGAATACATATTAAGGGAAGCCAGAGAAGGAACCTAGAGGCAGACACTGAAACAAAGTGTCTGCTGTGCTTTTCATAGCTTGCTTGGCTACCTCACTTATACAGCCCAGGCCCCCACACCCAAGGGCATTACCACTCAGTGGATTGGGCCCTGCTGCAATAATTCGCTATTGAGAAAAGGCCCAACAGGACATACTCGCAGGCCAATCTAATGGAGGCAACTCTCCATTAGAGAATGTCCCTTCTTCCACAGAAGTTGGGAAGTTGACAAGCAAGATTAGCTGTTACAAGTCCATCCTTCGTCAGCTTGATACACAAGCACATAGTTGTTAAACCATTACCTTAACCGTATCCCCAAGATCTTATGTTAATATTACAATATAAAACTTAGCACAACTTTAAAGTTCCACAGTCTTTTAAAATTCCAACAGTTTAGCGGTACAAATACTCCTTAAAATTCCAAAATCTCTTAACTGTGTGCTCCTCTATAATCCAAAATAATTTACATACTTTATTTCAACAGGGAATAAACTGGGCATAAAGCAATCACTATTAAACAACACTAAAGGCCAGAAGTATAACTCGATGTCTCTCTAATACCTTCAACAAACTCATGATCTTTTGGTTCCAAAGGGCTCTGGCATCTCTGGTTCTACATCTCATCAGCAGCACATGCATCTTGTGTCACAAGCTCAGGCCACTTGTATTCTACATCTGCCCATTATTTTCATGATCTTTTTGTCTCCAATATTCTGGGGTCTCCATTGCAGCTGAGGCTTCATCTTCATAGTGGCCTTCCTTGGTCTCTCTCAGTGTCAAGCCCCATATACTTCTTTCCTTGATTCTTTCCATCTTAGGGTCTCCATTGTAACTTAGGCTTCATTCTCACCAATATATTCTCCTGCCCTCTCTTTCAACCCTACCACATAATGTCAAGCCTTAACTCCTCTCCGTGACCCCATCATGCCTTCAAAATCAATACCATCTGGAAGACTCTTACACATTACCAAGTCAAGCTGCCAGCTTAACATACAACCTTGGCTCCCTCTGGACCACAGCTTCTGTGTGCTGACCCTGAGGAAATACTTCCAAATGATTTAAGCTCAGTGATGGTGTTCTCTTATTATTCACAACTGACTTCTCAGCCCCAGCTAACCAGCATTGATTGTCCCAATATGCGCAGGTTTCACTTCCACCGATTCTTAATTGGAAATAATTATACAAACAGCTGTGATAGAATCTTTGTTTCTCAATGAAACCTCAAAAGCTAACCTTCCATTGTCTGAATTTCTTTCAGAAAAATTACCTTCTAAATTCCCACAGAACCACCCATTAAATGCTAAGCACTCAGTAACCTGAGGTTCCAAAATCCTTTCACAATCCTCTCAATAAAACATTATGGTCAGGCACATCCCAAGAATATCCTATTCTCAGTACCAACTCCTGTTCTGGTTTACTTTCTATTACTATGATAAATACTACAACCAAAAGCAACTTGGAAAGAAAATAATTTATTTCACCTTTTCAGATTACAGTCTGTCCTTGAGAAATTCATGGCAAGGACTCAAGGCAGGAATCTGGAGGCAAGAATTGACTCAGAGGTCATGGAGAAATGCTGCTTACTGGCTTGCTTCTAGGCTCAAGGTTTTCTTATATAGCCCAGGTCAATCTGCCTAAGGATGGTACTGCTTATAGTTGGCTGAAACCTTTTAAATCAATCAGGAATCAAGAAAACATCCCACAGAAATGCCCAATGCCCAACTTGATGGAAGAAATTCTTTAAAGGTAGTTAGTTCTCTCTTTCCAGGTGTGTCAAGCTGACCACCAAAATTAGCTATCACATGTAGTTTGACATCTTTACCTTAGTTATATACCTAGAGTTTACTAAGTATGGTTTCCAACTTCAGATTCCAGGTTAGGAGCCTCGCCTGTCATTTTAGTGAAAAACCATCTCCCTGATGTGGAGATGCTCACAAGCAAATTTCACAAGTCTTATTGGTGTATTAAGTTATTTCCCAGATCTATGCAAAGCCAAATGAAGAAAAGAAAATCCCCTACTCTGCAGAAACTTGGAATAAAACCTTTGACCATTAAGACCCAATCCATGGACCTAAGTAGGTAGAGTGTAAAGGCTGGTCAGAGTTTACTCTTATATACTGTCAGTATAAAAGTGTAGGTATTTTTAGTTTGAATCAACAAGAAGGCAAAGCTTTTTGGACCTTGGTGGCTAAGGAACAGTCCTTGGTGCCTGATCTGCAAACATGATCTCTATTGTGGACTATTCCTGCTAACTATCATCCCCTACATTCTAGATGCTTTTCTTAAAAGAATCCAAATCCTTAAAAAAATGAAACCTGAAGTCATTTCTTTTTCAAGGAATCTTCTTATAAAATTCACCTGAAATATGCCACTTAGCAGAGTTCTGTGTAATTCTAGACGAGGAAATTATTTCAAACGTATGCCTCTGTGTTCAGCTATGTCACAAATGTTCTTATCTCAGGGCTCTGAGATTGTGAGTGTTACTGCATGTTAAAGGTACAGTAGATATCCTGGCGCAAACCCAGCACCAGTTCTTTTGGGAACTGCCATATCTCCATCCTGCTGCTGAGACTGTGGAAGAGGAAGATAATGAGATTTTCTATCCTCTTTTAAGCCATGTCACAAAAGGTAAATAGAAAGTTATATCTCCAAAGAAATTTTTCCATGAACAAACTTATGAAAACATTCTCTACGAAGAAGGGCATTCTGTTGCCTCTTGAACACCTCCACAAAGAAGAAATATCAGGAGAGGGACCCTGGCTTGAAAGAGGGCTAGCTGTTGCTGGTGGCCCACCCTAAGTGGCATTATCGTCCCAAATTCTATAGGCACATGATTCAGGCAGTATGGGCCTAAGGAGGCAGTCCCCATTGCTCTAGTTTGAAATATGCACAGAAAAGATAGAGGCTCACTCTGTTTGCCTGCACATGAGTAACTCTGTGAAGCTATGGAAGGGAAGGTCAGGCCAGCCCTGTTGAGGCTGCTCCAGTAAACTCCACGATTGACGTCTGAGATGTTCATATTTCATGTTAAAATCAAAAGCGGTTAAAAGTACTTCTCTATTGAACTTCATCCCTATCTACAAGGTCTCATGTTAGGCCATCAGGGCTGGATTTTTATAGAGTTATTAAAGTTTTCAAGTGCAGATTTCTAGGTTCTATAAGCTCCTATATCACTCAGGGACATGCTATTTACTATACCCAGTAATCCCTGAATGTTCTTCCAATCTAAACTGGCTTCATTGGTACCGGTGAAGCAAGACATTTGAGCAGTTAAATGGTACAACTGCATCTGTAGTTATATGTATAACCATATATATTTAAAGCCACAAACCCTGTGAGTAACAACAACAACAAACAACACACACACACACACACACACACACACACACACACACAAATCTCTTTCTCAATTATTGCTATTTTAAATGAGTACTTGCCTGTCCCAAGACAGGCATGATCAGGCCAGTGCCAGACTTGGTGTTGTGATTTGAGTCTTGATCCCCACTGACAGTCTGCACCAGTTCTGCACTGCCAGCCTGCCCAAATTCTGGGAAGAGACCAGGGCTCCAAGGTGGCAAGACTGTTTGCAAAGCTCTCTCTTGAGACCCGGCCTGCAGTGCCTCATTGAATGACTCTGCTCTATCTCTTGGACTAGAATGCCATGGAGTAGCAGGATGGAAGCAGAACATTCAGCTGGGAACTACAACTATGTATCTTTCTTCCACAGCCCACTATCCTTTGTCTCCCTGCCAAGTGATAGGAGCCCCAGCTTTCCCTCTGCCCTTCTAAGCTTTATTCCTCATCTTTTCTTTATCCTCATAATTTGGCCAAAGCCTTTGGGCCAGGTCATTCCATTGTTCTACTTCGCTCTTAATTTCTTGTTTCCAGCTTCACTCAATGGTAGTAATAGTTGAGTTGTATGACAAAGCAAACTTCTTGTAAACAAACAAATAAAAGCTGGGCCCATCTATTTAAGTTGCCCTTTGTCATCTTTCCACTAGCTGCTGAAGCATAACTTGATTCCTCAGGTTCAAAGGAATCTTTGCTCCTTGCAGTCTCAATCCTCTACCCCAGCTCTTTCTCCCTCTGTGTAAACATTCTTTGGTTAAATAACGGGCAGAAAAAAACCATCTGGCTTACAGTTCAAAGAACATAGTCCATTCAAGGTTGGGGAGAGGCATGGTCCATAGCAGTGAGACCACATAGCATGGCTTGTTCCCATCTCAGAGGATCAGAAGGCAAAGAAAGTGGAAGCCAGGCTGGGCTACACCCTCACATGCTTTTGCTCCTGGGAACTCACCTCTGCCAACCTCCTCAAATAGCATCACTAGCTGGGGCCCAGTGGTTTAAGTACATGAGGTTTGGGAGACATTTTTAACTCAAACCATACCATCATGCTGTGCCCATATGCCAGTGAATTTGGCCATCTCTGAAGAAGAAGGGATGTGTGAGCCCAGCTCCAGCTATGTCCAAATATGCGTAATTAAACAGTTGTTTTATTAACTCTGACAACAGACATGCACACAGCCCCGTCACAAACATTATAATTTTCCAACTCTCAGAAAGATATGTGCAATCTGTTGTAAAGGCTGCACTAATTATGGAAGGGGGTTCTGTTCTTTTTGCCTCCAACTGGCATTTAATGTGGACTTGTACGGTCCAAAATGCTCTCACTTATCATAAATTCAACTTGCTTCTAAGCTGATGCTTTGCATATTGAAGGGACCATTTAATAAGGATTTTAGAGAGTTCGTTCCATGGAACACTAGTTCAGCCAGGGGCTAAAGACTGTTCACTGTTCTCTCTTTATAATAACAAGCTCCTAGCTTGTTTCCCACACCCTCAGGGTTTCTCCAAGCCTTTAATGTAATGTGTGTTATGATCTCTCTCTTTCTGTCTTTTCCTACCTTTCTCCTCACTACTCTCCATACTAGGGGTTTGAATCCAGAGCCTTATGTATACTAGGCAAACATTATATACCTTGGCTATATTTTTATATGTATAGATATATAGATAGACTCCTAGCCCTCTATTGATTTTTTTCTAATTTTAATTTTAAGACAGGGTCTCACCAAGTTGCCAGGGAGCTCCTGGTATTCACTTAGTGTCCCAAGCAGCCATTGAATTTGTGGTCTTTCTACCTCAGGACACACTGTAATTGGCATCACAGATCTGAACTGCCAGAGCTGGTTGTATTGTACTTCTTAATAGGAAAATGAAGAAACTAGAGTGTGTGAACTATTCCACGCTCATCATTATTAATAGTTTAAGTTTGCACGTTTGTTTGTTTTTCAGACTAGCCTTGGCCTACAGGCATGCCACACTTTCCCTTGGCAGCATGGTAGGGGACTTTGCAGCTGTCAACTTGCCAATACATATAGAAAACTTCTGCTGATGTCCGAAGGAGTGAGACAACAGGCTGAAGGCCACCAACTGTTAAGAGATGCACCTGGCTTTTGTGAGAGTAGCTGCATCTACTTTGTGAGAGTCACATAATATGTGACAGGCTTTTTGGGGGGGTAGGGGAGGAAACATACATGTCTATTTACCACAGACAGAAAACCTACAACTAAACAAAGTGATGACTACATTAAGGTCTAACTTAGGGAACCAGTGAGTTTTTATTAGGATTACTACAGGACTATGGTTGAGGAGTTATGAGCGAGTGAGAATTTGCTTTCTTTAAAAAAAAAAAAAAACAGTTATGTGAATACGATTTTTGTTTTAATTTTAAGGGTGGGGATTATGGAGCTGCTTCAGATTGTCCACAGCAGCTAACTACAGTTGACTTATGCTCTAGCAAGAGAGAGACTTCTGCCAGCTGAAGATAGTTTACATTTGGAATTCTGGGTACTCTTAAGAGGGTACAAATTCAAGAGCCCCAAAGGGTCTGTGTCAGCTGCTGCTTCCCCTTCTGCTGCCCGGTTGGTCTGCTGCTACTTTTGCTATTCCTGGATTGCTGGATGGCTGGATTTCTGGTATTCTGATGACAAAGATTGGGCTTGCCACCAACGAACTGGATGCCCCTAATCAGCAAGAAGTAGTCTAAAGAGACCTATGCCCTCTCTTTCCCCTCTAACCTTTCTTGCCTACCTAATGTTGGGTAGTTAAGGCAATTGTTGTGGAGAAGGGTGATAGATATAGGAACCCAAATAAAGTAGCCAAAAGCATGGCTACAGGGTTCCTTACATAGAGCAGGAGTGACTGAAAGTCAGCTGTGTCACCCCAAAGCCCTCTCAAACATGGGTCACAACTGATGAGTACTATAACCCTGGCATAGCTGGCAGGTGCTCCCACTCCTCTATGAATTTCAGCTGCTCTGAATCTCTTCCAACTGCAGCTGTTTGCTCTGTCTGTATTGTTGTGGAATGGGTTCAGGTAATCTTCAGAGTTTCTACTTGCCCAGACCTTTTGTTTACCCCCTGCAGCTCATGAGCCTCCTCCTCCCTTCTGGAGGAGGGAAACTGCTCTATAATCATATTCTCAGTGTCTGTGTTCCTGTCTACACATTGGGACTGGTGAGATGTTGGTCCCCAGATGACCAAAAGCCTCTCACTAAGAACTGTCACTCAACTAAGAAGGGACCAGATAGAAGATGCTAATTTCCCCCAAAGCCTCTTGGACTTCTGGAGGCTCCCCAGCCCACCATCAATTTGTTCACTCTGTCACTTGTTTACTTACTCAGTGATCCAATATACACAAAAAGCTCCTGCGTATTACAATAGCAGCAATAACTACAGCTAATATTTGCTAGATATAGTGAGAGTCAGGTCATTTCCCTGATACTTTTCCTTGTTATTATTAAATTCTTGAAAATTCAATCCAAGAGTAATGGTGAGAATGAAATAATTTATTCCAAGAACCGAATATACAATGTCCTTCTGGGAGGAGAATCATGGAGAATTCTCTTTGTTTCTGGAGCTGCAATTCATAAGCATGTGAGGGATGGAATGAAAATTTAAGCATCGGATGTACCAGATTGGAGCACTATATGAACAGAACAGGAAATGGGAGGAAGAGAGAAAAGAAGGAGCAGGGTGGGAGGGAAGAGAGGAGGAGTGGGCAGTCACTTGTTCTAATATTTCAGGTCCTTGTTAGAATAAGGCTACTCATAGGAAGGTATGCTGAGAGAGGAGAGCCAGCAATAACAGGGAAGGCTGGATGAACGTGTCATCATTAACAGCCGTGGAAATGACTAAAAATATCAGACTTTCAGCGCAGATTGTTTCTGCGGTGGGTACAGTGTTATCCCCTCCAGTTTTTGGAACTTCAGGAGAGCCTTCCCACACAGCTTTGAGAGTGAATGTGGAGCAGCTGCTACCGCTCAAAAGAACTGAGATTAGCAAGACGATTTGATGCGAAAAACAGAATGTTCTCACAAACTATGGCATAAAAGAAGACGTTACACAAACCGAAGGACAAGAACCAGCGGAGAGGACTGAGTTGTGGCTCAGCAATAAAGGATGTACTCCAATGAGGGGCTAGGGGTGTGGCTCAGTGGTACAATGGACAAAGCACAGGACTATGGGTCAAAGAGTACGAAATATAAAAAGTATAATTTTAAAGAATCAGAACATTTTATAATTACCATCTCTGTTCCTGAGTGATTAAATGCTTCTTTTGTGTTCGGAATCTGTAGACAACAAGTCGACAAACAAGTCACAAACTGGAAGAGACTTTGAAATGACAGGATGCTTCTTCCTGTCAGTTACAAGGTGCCAACGCCATGGAAAGCACCACAAGGGAGCCAAGTGTCAGAGCAGTGGGACAGTTTTCAGAGCATTAACACTCAAAATCAGTAACAAAGCACCAGCATCCCTGAGACCACAGAAGCTCTCTTAGAATAAATGGGTTCACACCAACTTATCAAGCTTAAATGATTCCACAATTTAGTGGAAGGGCATGCTCCATGGGAAGTTTACTCAGTGCTGAGTGTAAAATGTGGGTGCACTGCCAGCAGGAGGAGGAGATCACTGAGTTCAGTCAAAAGTTCATAATGCTAAGAAAACATATGATAAAAAAAAATAGCACGTGCAGAGACAAAGCATCCAGTCACATAGACACAGCTTTTGGAGAATCAGATGCATTCTTTTAAGAGAGGCAATTTACTGTTTTTGATGGTGGTTGTAATAATGCTACGTTCTGTAGGTCAGCTACCAAAATTAAATAACAAAACAAAACAAAACAGAAAACAGAGACCATCCCTCATTAGCTACATGCACTTCATCTAGTGCTCTCTTCTAAAATATGCCACACATAAACCCACTACATACAAATACTAGGAACATCAGACAAAGTACATATACCCCACATACAACACACATAACATTCCCAAATATCACACACACTACATACACACACACACACACACATACATACACACACACATACTACAAACATCACACATGCCACATGTACCACACACATACACAAATTACATCACACTACAAACAGCTTCCCAATATCACATCACATACTACACACTACAAAAACACACATGCTACATATGCCATACACCTAGAACACATATACAATACTCCCTATACTACACACATTCTTTATGCATACACACGACAAAGAAAACATACCACACATACAGAATACACATACAATACTGCTTTTCCCACACTGTAAATGTAGACACACGTGTATGCCCATGCACACACACACCTCTGAAATTTAATTTTTTAAAATTCCACGCACATTTTGCAAAGAACTTTAGTATCTATTATCTCAGCTGGTCTTTACAGAAATCCCATTAAACAAATACAGATAAGTTTATTATTTTCCATTAATAGATAAGACCACTCAAAGTCAAAGGAAATGAAGTGACCAGGAACGTATTTCCCAGTATGTTCTTCACAGAAGATTCCAGGTAATACCCCCTAATTCATATTGGCTTAAATAAGCAAAAGGAAAAATTGGTTTCTATAACTTGGCTCCAAAGGTGGGTTTTCTTCACTAAAGCAACAGCTGGGTCAAGCCTAGCATAGGTTGCTATCACAAATCAGTCTCTGGGCCTCTGCTCTGACTTCTTTGGGTTCTCATTTTACAGGTAGATTTTCCTACAGTAGTGACAAGACAGCTACCGGCACCCCTGGAATTCTCTCTACCTCTTCAACCTCAGTAGAAGCCACATATCTCTCAACAGAAAAAAAAATTATTTCAGAGAAAAAGCTAGAACTGACAACTGATAAGTGATTTTCTTTTCCCAATGACTCTCCCAGTGCAGTCAATGTCATTGTCGCTTAGTAATATATTTGAATTTCCTTATACTTCTCTTCATGCATTCCACATTTGTGCAGACATCATTGAGTTCATAGCAGCATTGTTTTTAGAAGCTTCCTCTTTACCCTTTGAAGCCAGCAGGATCTGAGGTACAAATTGAAACCTTATGCTTTCTACAAACAGGAATACAAACACTAGATTCACTAACTGTTTTTGAATTTTGTTTGTAATTGTTGTTTGGGCTGTTGAAAATTCATCATTCACCTGTTATTTCTCCAAAAGTTTCTCTGGCTATCAAAACCCTAAAGGCAGGACTGCCTTCCCAAGCCATAGGGGGAGAGGACACACTTAGTCCTGATGTAGCTTGATGAGCTAGGGTGAATGGGAAAGGGAGCTCCCCTTTTCTAAGAAAAAGAAGAGGAGGGAGGGGGACAGAGGAGAGGGGAACTGGGAGTGGAGAAGGGATGATGCTACAAGGATGTAAAGTGAATAATAATAATAATAATAATAATAATAATAATAATAATAATAATGATAACATAACGGACTAAACAGTAGTGAGAGTAAAGCACCAAAATGTTTCTGGGCATTCTTCATCCTTTCCCCATCCCTTGGGCTCTGCAATGGATCAAGATATCAATTCTGGAATCAGAAACCTCTCCTCTGAGTGTCCCAGCTCTGCCTGTATTTATTCAACACAGGCTCCCATGAATGTTACTGAAAGAATGTCATCACTGAGTTAGAGCTCATGTATTTACTGTTATACTTTAAACAACACAATTGACTTCAGGGAGACAGAGCTAACTGACTCTAATTTAGATGTTAAAAAAACCCACAGAGTATTAGTCCTTCACTGACTAATAACTCAGCATTAATAAATAATAGGATATATGCTAGGAGTGGCTCAGTGAATAGGAGTGTTTTTTTTTGTTTTTTTTTTTTTTGTTTTTTTTTTTTGTACAACCTAAGTTCAATCTTCAACAGCTGGGTATGGCCATAAACACACACACACACACACATATCCTATAACCCTAATACTGTGGGGGCAGGTGGAGACTTTGGCCTTGCTGTTCAGCCAGTTCAGCCAACACAGTTCAGTGAGAGAGCCTGTCTCAAGGGAAGAAGGCAGATCATCATCAAACAGGATACCCAAGTTCTCCTCTGACCTTTAGAACTTATCACCTGCCAAGCTTCTTTACACCTTTCCTATCCACTATCCCTTGCTCATCCAGTAACATGAGGGAAGGAGTTTCTGCAAGTGACAGTTCCCATCTCTAATCCTGTCTTGTTCTAAACTAAGAACTGATACATCAGGTGACATCCAGCTCAACTGGCAAAGTAATAGAACCAGCAATGACAGTCAGGAAACTATAATTTACTTTTTTGCTCTTAGGATGACAACCAGTTGCTGTGGGAAGGCTTGGCACTCTTGAACAAGTTACATTCACAGCATACAAAACCATGCTGTGTGCAAACTTCTCTGGAAAGATATGGTGGCTTCCTGGAGTGCTTGACTGTTCCTAACCCATTAGAAAGTTTGTGACAGCTAATCTTTATGTTAAAACTTGATACAGACTAGAGTTATCTGAGAGGAGGGAACTTCAGTTGAGATTATATCTCTGTAAGATAGGGCTATAGGGCATTTTCTTAACTAGTGCTTGATTGGGGAGGGCCCAGCCCTTTGTGGGTAGAGATATTCCGGAGTTTGTGCTCTTGAGCAAACTGTAAAAAGAAAGCCAGTAAGCAGCACCCCTCAATGACCTCTGCATCAGCTCCAGCCTCTAGGTTCCTGCTGGTTTTGAGTTCTTGTCCTGACTGTCTTCCCTCTCCATGTTGTTTTAAGTCATTGTGTTTCATCACAGCACCAAAAACCCTTTCCAGGAGGAAACTGATGGACTTAAGAAAGCACTGATTTGGGCAAAGCCTGCACTCAAAGTACAGACCAGAGCTACATGAAGTTAGTGTCTGTTCTCCTATAACTAAGGTTTGGGGAGACAGATCAGTAGAGACATAGCAGTAGAGGCAGAAGTCAGTATGTGACATGGAGGTACAGCACAAGGAAGCAGGAAACACTATGGTGGCTTTTTGTTCAGGGAGCACAGGCCATTTGCAGCTGAGCCTAGAGATGTGGGATTCCAGGAAAAAAGGGTGGTACTGGAGATGCAGAGGAACCTTGTTCTGAGATAGAAGATGTTTTATTTTTATAGCTAAAAGAAGAGAGAAAGGGACTGCAAAGCAGGCCAGTGACCTGACCAGAAAAGAGACTGGAGAGCAGGACATTAGTAAGGGCCCTGGTAATGGACCTTTTATTTCTCCAGTGTCCTGGTAGCTATCAGCTACTTACTAACAGTGGTGACTGATGCTGCTGTATACCTGCTCGACACTCTGCCAAGAAGACTAGACCCAAGTTCCTTAGAGTGCAAGCCTGGCAACAGTAAATCCCACGGAGCACAGGCTCCCAGTAGCACTCTTAGAAAGCATACAAGCAATAAGGAGTTTTGCTTTTAAATCCTGTTCCCAGTCTGTCTCCAACATAGTCATCCCTCATCATTTCCTTCATAACATTTGAAACTGGAATTATGTTGAAAGCAAAGTATAAAATGGCAGAGATTTTTGTCTGCCTTTGACAGTTTCCTGAACTCACACAATAAGGTCTCTAATAAGAATTTTGTTAGATAAACATACAAATGGATGGATGAACAAATGATCATTCTTATGGCAATTCCTTTTCCTGTCTCTGTGGGAGTTAGCACCCTCAACCTGAAGCAACAAGCACAGAAATCCATAGCTAATGACTGCCCACCTTTTAGTGCCCCCCAAACAGTGGCAAGAAGCAATGTATTCAGCATAGATGTCGCTCAAGTGTACGCACAGACAATTCAGATCAAATCCATCTCCTGAAAGGACCCAGGGCAATGTGTCCAGATGAGCGAATCTATTTCCATTGAGAAGAGCACTAACTCCTAAATTGCTGTGCTGTGCAGCTGCCTCATTTTGGAAGTAAGGGAAGAACTTTGCAAATCGATTAAAACCTAATGTGGACTTGGCTGTCCATTGGTTCCTCTCTTCCTTCCCCGGGAGTGGTGCATTTTGGAATTCATCTGAGCACTTTCGGCTGTGCACTCCACCTGGCAGATACCATGCAGTCAGAAAGCTCAAACTCTTGACATGAGATAAAAGTGGCTCTGATCTGAATTCCTCCCAGCAGTGACATTTCTCAACATCATCAATCAATCCAGCCCCAGAGAGTGGGCAGAGAGAGCTTTGGGCAGACATCTTCAGTGGTCCTCAAATGAGAAATGTGTCTAGAGTCCAAGACATTTTTTTGTGTACTCTTGTTTTTTTCTTTTTTTTTTTTTTAATATACCAAAGTAATACATTGTATAGTTTAAAAAAATGAAGGAAAAGACGATTATTGTGAAAGGGAGTGAGCACAGCTCGACTATCTTGAGACTAGGAGATGATTTCTTTCCCCCGCATCTTTTTGAACCCCTTTTCCTTGCCCTGTATGACAGGATCCTACATCTACCTAGCATTCCAACAGAGACGATGTGTACTGACCTGAATATAAGAAATAAGGATTTAGTTCACTTACACTCCCCCATATATTATTTTTAGTTCCCTCACTGATTATATTGCTTTGAAAATCTTATGACCCCTTTCAAACCTGCATAAAAGTTAGAGAATTGTACAAGGAACACCCATTTTCATAGCACTTAGATTCTGCAATTAACATTCTGTTGCACTGGCTTTATCTCGCATCTGCCCATTCATCTGTGTCTCTAGCCAGCCACCAATCTATCTTATTTTTGGCTAGGTTTCAAAGTGAGCTGTAGACATTGGTGTACTTCATCTCAAACACACCAGCATGTAGCATCAATTCCGAGTTCAGTATCTGCTTAGAGTTATTTTTCTTTCACTCTCTCCATGCGAAGTAAACATATAGAAAATTAAATGAGGAAACCCTAAATCTCCACCAGATTTAGCAAGTTCATGTTTCTATGTGTCACAGAAGCTACCATGGCCCCACATGCTTTCATTACTTCCCTGACCTACCCCCCTAACAAAGATCTGTTCAGAGATTGCTACAGTAAATTGGTTTCCCCACTCTATAATGCATGCAAAAGGAACCTAACACAAGTATTGAGTTAGAAAAAGTTCTTTTTCACTCCCTTGTAGCACATTTTATTTTTTAGACCATTTATGACATTGCATATCTCAGCAGCCTCTCCTGACTCTATTCTTGTAATTGGTAGACTCCGGGTCTGTCTTCAAATTTGGTTATCACCAATAAAGCTTCCATCAAAGCGGGAAGAACATCTGCAAGTATGATGTTAGCTAGATCTGTTTCTACAGGGTAAGTACGTGGAAGTGGAATTGTTGTGCACACTTACCTGTCAGCAAGAAACACCAGAGCTGGGCAAGAGAGATGACTTGGTGGGTAAGTGCATTGCTGAGCAAATACCAGGGTCTGAGTTGTAATTCCAGGAACCTGCACAAAAGCTAAGCCTGCCTGTGCATCCCGTAACCTCAATATTGGGAGGCAGAGACTAGGAGGTTCTAGAAGCTCAGTGGCCAGCCATGCTTAGCCAAATCAGCAAGCTGAAGGTTCAGTGGGAGACTGTCTCAAAAGAATAAGTGTAGATCCACAGAGGAATACACTTAATGGCCTTTTCTGGAATCTGCATATACGTACATGTAACGTGTGCCAGTATGTATGAGCATGTGCATGTACAGAAGTATCTGATTAAAACTTTTTTATAGTACTAAAGATTGAATCTAAGGTGTCATGCCTGCTAGACAACACATCACTGCCGAGTTACAAGACCAAAACACCCCCTAATCCTTCCCAAATATTGCCACCAACTGGATACCAAACACTCAGACATATGAGGCTATGGGGACCATTCTCATTCAAAACACCAAACACAGTCTCTGCGTATCACCACACGTTGGTTGCAGTGCTGAGGATGGACATTGTATGTGCTAAGTAAGCACTCTGTCAACTGAGCTATGTAGAGCCAGGATATGTTCTAAAAAGAAAATTAAAAATAGGGGCTGGAAAGATGGTGCTGTTTTTATAGATGGCCATATTTAAGTTCCCATTATCCACATCTGGCAGCTTACAACTGTCTGTAGCTCAAGTTACATAGGATCCAACACCTTCTTCTGTACTCTTCATGCAGTTGCCCTCAAATGCACATAGACGTACACACATACTCATATAATTAAAAATAAAATTAATCTTTTTTGTTTAAAAGACTAAAAGTTCCAGCAAGATGGCTCAGCATGGTTAAGGTGTTTGCTATATAAGACTGGCCACCTGGTGTTGAATTTCCAGCGCCATGTATGGTGGTTAATTTTAACAGTCAGCTGTGTCAAGTTAAGTGTTAACTGAACACCAACACCCGGAGAGAGAGTCTTAAGGAACTGACAAGATCAGGTTGGCCTGTGGGCATGTCTATGAGTGAGTGTCTTAATTAAGTTAATTGCTTTGGGAAGATCAAGCCTACTGTGGAAGCCACTGTTTCCTTTTTTTTTTTTTTCAGTCCTGAACTATGTGAGCGTGGAGAAACTGAGCTGAGCACAAGCAAGTGATTCTTTACCTCTCTCTGCTATGCTGAGGCTATTTGCATTAAATTCTTGTCTTGGCTTCCTTGCAATAAGCGGTTGTAACCTGGAACTGGGAGCTGACCATTCTCTCTTAAGTTGCTTTTTGTCAGGGTGTTTTATCTCAGCCGCAGACATGTAACTATGACATCACAGTAAACACGAATGAGAAAATAAACTCACTCCACACAGTTGTCTTCTGACCTCTGCATGTGAGCCCTGCACATACATACTTCCTTCACAAACCATACATACACATGCACACAATAATAACAATAAATAATTGTTAAGATATCAAAAAGAAATTGTAATAATAACCTCCCCATCCACTTCTCTTAGCTGGCCTTTGCTACATTTGCCTGTGTGCTGCCGTCTACAGCTCTCTGTGTTTCTCAGTGTGAGGCAGCCTACTCACACCTTTCTTTCCTGCTGTCTTCCTTAGTATTGGCTATTACCAGTGCTGGCATCCCTGTTCAAATGGAAGGGTATCCTGGGATACTATGGGAGCCCAGGGATCACAATTCTCTGTTGTGGAACAGTGTCCCAGTGGAAGGGTACCCTGAGACAGGGCGCCCAGGAACCACACAGCTCTGAGGGAAGTCTCCTGAGTAGAGGCACTGCAGTCCTGAGAATGGATATCCCTGGCTGAGTTGGAGTACTACAGTTTCACAGCTCTGCTTCCCAGCTCCTCTTCTTCAGCATTGCAGCTCCCCGTGGAGGGTTATCCCCAGCTGAGCTGAGAAATCCAGGAGCCTCAGCCCCACTCCACTTCTTGGTTCTTCCCTTCTTTTCTTCTTTGCTTTTCAGCTTGTTCTGATAAGAGAGTCACACCAGGCCAAAAAAAAAAAAAAATCTCATAAAAGAGATGTATTGGTGGTATAAATCTAGGGTTTGGAGGGGAAAATCCAGAGATGGCTTCCTCTCCTCCTGGGAGAAGAAAGCAGGGAACTAAGCAGTAGGCAGGACATATATAGGATTTCTTAAGAAGTAGAGCTTTTCAGGGCAGACATTTCCAAGGTGAGGACTAATGGGATTTCA
Source organism: Psammomys obesus (assembly GCF_907164565.1). Classification (NCBI taxonomy): domain Eukaryota; kingdom Metazoa; phylum Chordata; class Mammalia; order Rodentia; family Muridae; genus Psammomys; species Psammomys obesus. Next base: position 8,028,995 of record NW_026596158.1, read on the forward strand.
AGTCCTGAGCTTGAGGGAGTTCATGGATTGAAGGGTTCTCTTGTTCAGGGATTGGTGGCCTTTTTCTTTTAGGGTGGGTTCTGGGCACTCTTCAGCCTCAGGACTGGGAACAACAGTTACATCCCTTAAAAAGTTATAAAATGACAATTAGGGCTATTGGGAAGTCTGGGGCGTGGGGGGCAGGACCTGGCTGCTAGAGCTCCTGGGGGGTTGGGTACTAGCCACTTCCAACCTGATGGTTTACACAGCTTACAAAGGAAGTCTATGACAGGGAACCCTGTCTCTTGAGTCAGAGTGACTAGCCAACAGCCATGACTTTTAGTTCTTTTCCCTTTGGACTTTTTGCTCTACTGGAAGTCATAGGAAAATACCTTTATGTAGCGTCCTTCCTTCCTTTCTTCTTTCCTCTCTTCCTTCTTCCATCTCCCTTTCTTTCCTTCTTTTCCCTCTTCTCACTACCTTACTTTTAGGTGGGTATTTTTCATGATTTTGTCCTTCCCTTTTTCCCCAGTGCTGAGGATGAAACCTAGGGCTCAGGTGCTCTACCACTGAGCTAAATCCTCAACCCCTTTCCTCTTCTTAAACATTATGCTTGAACTTGATTGCTCATTCCAGCTCATGGAAAGCTGTCCTCTGGGAGTGATGTGGTCATGCTCTACTTGAACTCTAAGCAACTGTAATTCCACAACGGACCCACTAACATTCTATCATAGAAAAAGGATCTCAAAGGGCCCCCCATGTCCTGGAAGTATATAAGCAGTTGGCATATGATGGAACAAAGAGAGACTTTCTTCAGTGAGTTAGTTGTCCCAAAGTTGCCCATAAACTCAGTGTTTCACTTAGTTAGGCTGGGGTGGGAATGTTTATTTAGTCTGTCTCTCAGTCCCCTATCTAGGATGCTTTGATACTTATTAACATCTCCCTAAGAAAGGTGTGTGTGTGTGTGTGTGTGTGTGTGTGTGTGTGTGTGTGTGTGTGTGTGTTGTATATGTGCCTGTGTGGATGTGGATGTGTGTATCTGTGTATAAGCATGCTATGGTCAAAGGATATCAGGTGTCCCGCTCTATCACTTTTTACTGTGTTCTCATAGACAGGGTCTGTCATTGAATCTGGCAGCAGCAAGCCCCTGAGATCCTCCTGTCTTGCCTTATCCCTACTCCCAGTACTGAAGTTGTAAGTATGCATGTGGCCATGCCAATCTTTTTACATCAATGCTGGGGATTTGAATTCAGTGTCTCAAGCATCCACAGCGAGCTCTCTTACTCTCCAAACTACATCTTCAGCCCTCTCTAAAGCTCCCACTCTAAAGTTTTCAATGAAGAACGCTTTATTTCCATACATCATACTTTTAACACGTTATTTCAATACAGTTTGTCTTTAAGTATTATAAGATCCAATATTACCCCATGGTTAATCTTGACCAGCCTGACTGACTTGAGAGATCGTTGAAGCTAACCTAGTGTATTTGCGAGACAGCTTCTGTGTGGAACAGCATGAGGATGGAGGGACCAGTCCTCAAATGGGGTAGCACTACCAAGCCCTGAATAAAGCAGAGTTAGGAGGAAAACATCTTTGAATGCCTTCTCTGCTTCCTAACCATCATGAGATGAGCAGCTTTGCTCCCTAGACTCTCTTGCCACTGTGATATCTGCCTCAGGCCCAGAGCATGAAGCCAGAGGACCATGAACTAAAATCTACAAAGCCATGAGAAAAAAAAATGTCTTTATTTAAAATTCTTAATTTTGTCACAGCAATGAAAACCTGACAGTTACTAATATGATACATCACTTTCTTCTTTCTGTGTTTCAGATATGATTTGTGTTTGTGTCCCTCTAGATCTGTTTGTGTCCTTTTAGATGCTTCAAGGATACCCTCATTTTATTTTAGGAGACCGTCTTTAGGCAGTGATTCTTATGGATACTTTCAGTAAAATAATTTTTACTTTTTTGGTTTTGACAATTTTATACGTGTATCTGATGTATTCTGACCACTCTCTCCTCTACCCTGTTCTATCTTCCTCACCTTGGTCAAATCCCCCTTTATCTACATTCTTTTATTTATTTATTTATTTATTTATTTATTTATTTATTTATTTATTTATTTATCTATCTATCTATCTGCCTATTTATTTATTTATTTATTTATTTATTTATTTATTTATTTATTTATTGCTTTATGAGTTCAACCAGTCATCTATGTGAACCTGGGTTGGAGCTTGTCCATTGCAGCCAGCTGAGTTTACCTGTGGTTATACAACTGAAAATAATTATGGCTTTCCCCTTAGAATTCACCTGTAACTGATAATTTCACATCAAGAGGTAGGGCCACAAAAGCCCCTTACTTATTATGACTAGCTATGAAAAACATAGCTTTTTTTCTGTCTCAAGAATAGTTAGCTCAACAAGGGCCCATGTTTCCTAAACTTCTCTCTTCCTCTATGTGCCCTTCAGTCAATAATGTTTAATTATGAAGTCAAGTTTTCAGAAATGACATGAGATGCAGTCACCACTTACATCAGAGATAAAAGACAAAGGCTACCTTGCGTGAGCATGCATGTTCCCTAGCCAAGTTTAGGTTCTTGAGCACCCTTTTTGCAAAAAGAATTTGCTTTAATTTGTTCACATGCTTCACTGTGGGACATGAGATTATATTTTCCCCATAAATGACAGGTCCAATCTTATTCTAGGGTGTCTGCCCTCGAGAAGACACCCATAGCTGCTGTAAGTTTCTGTTTGTAATTCTGTTTGTAACAGTGTCATGCCAAGAAAGTGAAATGCCTTGACACTTTGTTATGTCTCTAGGCTCCTACCTTCTTTCTACCGCCTCTTCTTTGATGTTCCCTGAGCCTTAGAGCTGGTGCTATAAAAGTTTAGTGCTGGAGCACTTAATTGTCATTTATTTGCAGTACCTAGAACAGCCTTGACTCAGCATTCACTAACACCATTCACTGCAAAGAGAAGCTTCTCTGATTAAGGATGAGAGTAGCATTTTTCTGTGGGTATATATGAAATAATTAGAAGGCAGTTTGGGGCCACATCAATTCAACTACATAGCAGTAGTGAGTTGTTTGTGGCGTCTTTGAGTCTGAAACACAGGTCCAAGGCTCTTCTGAGTTTTTTTCTGTTCCTCTTTCTACCTCCTCTGTCTCTCCTTGTGTGTGTGTGTGTGTGTGTGTGTGTGTGTGTGTGTGTACATGCATGTACTAAGAACTGAACCCAGGGCTTCTTGCATACTTGTGTTAGAAACAATCTGGCGATAAATGTTCAAAGGTTCTGTAACCCATGTAGGTCCAGCTGAAAATGATTGAAAGCACCAGACCCCTAGTCTTTCCAAACCCAATCTTTACTGAGTTATGTTTTCTCAACCTAAAAATTTAGAGCAGAAAAATTATTAACAGCTAAGCTTACCTGCAAGGTCATATATCTGGTAGGCTTCAACACAAACCATGTCTTTTGTTGAGAAAGGTGTAACAGAGAACAAGATAGGACCCAGGTAATGTGTTTAAAAAAGGAAGAGGGGTCCTGTGTGCCTTGGGTTTAAGATCATCCTCTGTGCTCAGTCTTCATGCCTGTCAATCTAAGGTGACACTGGATTTTGAAAAATCATAAATAATCATAATAAAACATTTTACTGCTTTGCTTTGTCTGCTCAGAGTTTCCAGTGTTCTTATTATGACCATTGATTCTCATACCAGAAAAGTATCCTACCATTGAGCTATATTCCCAACCCCTTTTTGTCTTTTTTATGTTTATTCTGGAAGATTGTGCCAGCTTGCCTTTCTGTGCTCCCATTCCTTCTCATCACTTGTGCTTGGTTTACTATGAGAAGTATCTTTATTGCCCAGTTACAAATCTCTTCAAGAGTCAAGTCCTTTCTGCTTTTAAAGCTTAATCATCTCAATTGTCTGTCTTCTCTGCTGTTGTGTGTTCTCTGTGTGTGTTTTACTCTTTCCCCTCATCTTGTTAATTCTTTACATATGTTTATTGATCCTGGTGTCCTCATATGTGCACTTTCTTACCGAAGTTCTGCAGTAAGAAACTTGGGATAGGGAAGAAGGCACTTGCCAGTTTTAGGCAATTGTCCACCTCTCCCTCTACCTCTTTCTAAGTATGATTACCACACAAACTGACTTAAGAATCCCATACCCATGAACTTCAAAACCCTACACTCCATGTATTTTCATTCCCAATATCTTGAGGGTGAAAAAGCCACATTTGGGCTTTTGCAGGTAAAATGATGTTTTAACCAGTGTCCTCTTTTTGTGATTGTCAGTGCTTTGGGGCAAAGGCAGGGGGCACAGTTCCCCACTGTCAACCACTGCAGTTTGAGGGCTTCTCTAAATTTCCAAAGACCTACCCAGGCCAAGCCAGAGACAGTGGCTTCAATGGAGAAAAGGATTTCAGAACTAGCTAATATGAGGCAGAGTTTAGTAAAGGTATTTTAACAGAAGCTTAAACAGGAGGGTCAAGAGAAAGAGAAGCTTTCATAAGGAAAACAAGACACCTAAGAACATAGACATTTCTTTTTTTTTTCTTTATTTTTATTACATTGTATTTGCTTTGTATCCCATCTGTAGCCCCCTCCCTCATTCCCTCCCAATCCCACCCTCCCTCTCTTATTTCCTCCCATACCCCTCTACAAGTCCACTGATAGGGGAGGTCCGCCTCCCCTTCCATCTGACCCTAGTTATAAAAGACATTTATCACTCTATGATGCCTTTCCATCTTTGCTACAATCTTATTACCACTGTAGTGGGTTCAAAGCTGCCATCTTCAAAGGGTTAGTCAGGCATGTAAAGGAGATTACCTGGTGGTCCTGATTGTCATCAGCAGGAACAACACTGATAAGGCACTGATAAACCAAAAAGATACAGGAAGGTGATATAGCTTTAATGTAAACAGAGTTAAAGAAGAAGGAATGAGGCCCTATTCAAAGTCTGTTAATTAGGCTTAATACCTTTGGGCCTGCAGCCTAGTTAATTGTTACATTAGCAGAAAATATTTCTGTATGAAGAGACTGTTAACTTAGTCTGCAGCATTCATGGCAGACATTAATTATATTGGAGTTATTACTTCTCAACTGGTAAAAGGATTTAATCAGCTTCCTGTGGGACAGTCTGCTCTCTATTTCTGTGCCCCCAAAGTTCTCTCAGGATGAGTGGCTAGAATATTGGCTACAAGATCTGTTTCTGGTCATTTTGGGGGACGTGGAGCTTAGATCGTATTTAAATTTCCCCCCTCCCTTTCAAATCCTTCTTCTTTCTTCTTCCTCTTCCTTCTTCACCTTCCTCCTCCTTTTCCTTTTTCTTCTCCTCTTCCTTTTTCTCTTCCTCTTTCTTTTCTTTCTCCTCTTCCTTCTCTTCCTTTTCTCCTCCGCCTTCTTGGCAGGGTCTTACTACTTAGCCTGAAACTTTCAATGTAGACCATGCTGATGTCTAAGAATTTGAGACTTGTGAAGAACTGGCTATGTTCAACAGCAAACCATTAACTAGCTTGGGCATAAAATGTTTGTATTTCAAAATTCAGTAGTAATTTTATATGTGATTAGCCTCTTTTCCCCTCTATCCTCCCCAACCCTCTTTTTTTTGTTGTTGTTTTTTTGCTTCTCCTTTCCTTCCTGTTCTCTCTTCCCCTTGCTCCTCCCCTCTCCATCTTCCTCCTCCCTTTCCCCTCTCCATATTTTAGTGTCCTACCCATCTTTCCCCTTCAATGTTCTCCTTTTATTACCTCTCTTCTTTCCCTTCCTTTTCTTTACCTCTTCTCCCTCCTCTTTCTTTCCCTCCTTTTTCTGTTCCCCTTCCTCCTCTTTCACTTCCCTTCCCCATCTTAGTCCCTTCTCCATTATCCCTTCTTCTACTCTTCTCATCTCCCCTCCACATTCTTCCCTTGCTCTTCGTGCCATTTTAAACAAATATCATTTGCTTTTAGGGTCCCAAAAGTGTAGTTCATTAAATTAAAAAAAAAAGCAAAGCAAAACAAACGAACAAACACACAAATCCTGCAATCTGGAATATTACCACTACTGGAATTCTAGGCATCACTAATACATAGTCAATGTTCACATTTTACATAAACAAACTATGCATCAAAAGGGCTTTTAAAAATACCTTTTTTAGCTGGAGTGTAGCTCAGGGGTAGAGAGCTTGTCTAGCACATGTCAAGTCTGGAGTTGTGTCCGCAGCACTGCAAAACTACATGATTGACTTTCCCCTGGGGCTGGCATGGTTATTAGCATGCCTTTCTCTTCTGCAGTGAGAAACAGCTGTTCATGGAGCTGCTTCTGCTCCGCTCTGGCTACCAGAAAATGCTGTGTTAAAATTAGCGCATAATTATAGAAATGAACCCAACTCTTCAACTCTGACTCTACTTCTAAATACATTTCCCCTTTCATCTCACAGATGAAGAACATTTGTGTACATGTGTCATGTAATACACATACATTTTTACTTAATAACATTTTTTTTTAAAAATGAGTTGAATGAAAGAAATTAGTAACAGAGCCTTGTACACTTGATCTTTTTCTGTGCTAGACAAAGAGATTTTTTTAGGGTATGGACCCAAGTTCATTCTCTGTCCACAGCCACAGTTTAGGCAATATGTGAGCTGGTTGGCTCCCTGAAGACCATTTCCTAGACAGCAAGCAGTTTCCTGGTGGGCTAGTGAGATGGCATTTCTGCCAAACCTGACAACCTGAGTCTAGTCCCTGGAAACCACATGATGAAAGTAGATAACCAATCTTTGAAATTGCCCACAGGCCTACACAAGTGTACTCCCCCCCCCCCACACAAAAACATATAAATAAATGAAATTTCTAATATAAAAGTAAAGAGAGAGAAACCTTTCAGTAGAATGCTGGCACTTGTGAAGAGGGGCCAGGCTTAGAAAGGTTACAGGAGGAAGAAAGTGTTTTCTGGGGTGTTGGAGAGGGACATTCTGGTGCACCCTGCCAACGTTGAACAGTTGAACTTTGCCTGTTACAGAGAACATGCACTGGCCTTGCTGCTCAGGGCCTTACAGCTGAGAACCGTGGAGACTGGTTTCTCATTTTTTTTTAAAAGGTGAGAGTTAAATAATTTGATTTCCTTAACAGAAGGTTGAGCACGATGTGCATATATATAGATTAACATTTTTTTAACCTGATTTGGTTCTTGCTGTTTTGTGTTGCCTTTTGTATTAATGTTTACCAAGGCACAGTTTTAGTGAGACTCTTGGAGTAGGAAATGAACCTGGAGTTCCACACTGAAAACACAGATTGACATATGGATACACTAAACACTGACATGAACCCATAGGAGAGAGAGACAAATTCTGAGCTTCCAAGGGCTGAATTGACACAAAAAGGAGGGGAGGAAAAGTAGCCTGCAAGGCATGGGGGAAAGAGCCAGGATGATGTCAGGGTTAAGGACTTGTAGACATTCTCCTGACTGCTGTAGCACATTCTAATTGCAATTTCAATTCCCCCGAGGCAGGGAAAGTTTGAGCTTGAGGCCAGCTTGGGCTATCAACCAAGTTCTAGACTAGCCTGAGATACATAATGAGACCCTCGAAACAAATAAAAGTGGCAAAGATGTCTCTCAGAGCCTCAAGCTTTGCCACTGTGCTCCCACTGGGAATGCAACACTGCAGGGCTCCTGAATTTATGTGAAGAGATTTTTCTTTGAAAAATCAGCCTTCCCGGCTATGGATAGACAGTTTGTGATGATAGCTTCAGGCTTTTAATGTCTGCTCTGGGTATTTGTCATATATATATATATATATATATATATATATATATATTAACATTAACATATTGTGTATATATACATATGACTATATATACACACACATATTGTCATATGATATATTAACAGAAGGTTGGCCAGGGTGTGCGTGTGTGTGTGTGTGTGTGTGTGTGTGTGTGTGTGTGTGTGTGTATACTGGGTATTTTTCCAATGCTCAGGAAAAGATAATCTACACAAGAGGTAATTTGTGTATTTAAAAATCCCATGCTACAGAACAGACAATGCAGCCACTCCTGATGAGACCTGATAGACTAGGATCAGAAAGAAGGAGAGATGGACCTCCTCTATCAGTGGACTTGGGGAGGAGCATGTGTGGAGAAGGGGAAGGGAGGGTGGAATTGGGAGGGGAGAAGGGAGGGGGCTATGGGGAAACAAAGTGAATAAAGTATAATTAATAAAAAAAATATTAAAAAATATTTGATTGACACACACACAAAATCACATGCTAAAGAGTAAAGGGCTTGGTGATCCTGTGATTATCTGTGATCTCCCACAGGGGAGGCTGAGACAGAGGTTACTGTCTGTTCTAGGCCAGCCTGGGCTATAAGGTGAGACCAGAGGTTGGGGGAAGAAAGTAAGTAAGAAAGAAAGAGAGGGGGGAATGGAAAGTCAGGGTATACTTTGGGACTAGAGAGATTGCTCAGCTGTTAGGTGCATTTGCTGCTTTTGCAGACAACACTACTTAGTTCAATCTCCAGCTCCCTATTGGGTGGCTTAAAGCTGCCAGGAACTCCATATTCTGAGAATCTGAAGCCTCTGGCCTCCAATGACACATGCACTCACTGTAGTTTTCAGCATCTCTGTAATTTCTACCACCATGTGGTAGGTTCAGTCAGTGAGAGCTGATTGGCTCCTGCAGATTCTGAATGAAACAGTGATTCCAATCCTTTTTTTTCTTTATTAATTACACTTTATTCACTTTGTATTCCCCCTGTGGTTCCCTCCCTCCTCCCATCCCAGTCCCTCCTTCTTCCACCCTCTGCATGCATGCCCCTCTCCAAGTCCACTGGTAGGGGAGGTCTTCTTTTTCTTCCTTCTGATCCTAGTCAATTAGGTCTCATCAGGAGTGGCTGCATTGTCTTCTTCTGTGGCCTGGTAATGCTGCTTCCCCCTCAGGAGGAGGTAATTAAAGAGCAGGCCAATCAGTTCATGTCAGAGACAGCCCCTGTTCCTATTACAATGGAACCCACTTGGATACTGAACTGCCATGGGCTACATCTGTGCAGGGGTCTTAGGTTCTCTCCATGCATAGTCCTTGGTTGGAGTATCAGTCTCAGGAAAGACCCCTGTGCTTAGAATTTTTTGGTTCTGTTGCTCTCCTTGTGGAGTTCCTGTCCTCTCCAGATCTTATTGTTTTCCACTTCTTTCATAAGATTCCCTGCTCAATGCCCAAAGGTTGCCCATAAGTCTCAGCATCTGCATTGATAGTCTGCAGGGCAGAGTCTTTCAGAGATCCTCTGTGTCAGGCTCCTGACTTGTTCCCTCTTTTCTCCTTCTTCTGATGTCCATTCTCTTTGCCTTTCTGGATAGGAATTGAGCATTTTAGCAAGAGTCCTCCCTCTTGATTAGTTTCTTTAGGTGTACAGATTTTAGTAGGTTTATCCTATATTATATGCATATATGAGTGAGTATATACCGTGTGCATCTTTCTGCTTCTAGGATAGCTCACTCAGGATGATCCTTTCCAGATCCCAACATTTATCTGAAAATTTCATGATTTCCTTGTTTTTTATGCTGAGTAATTTTCCATTGTGTAGATGTACCACAATTTCTGTATCCATTCCTCCACTGAGGGGCATCCGGGTTGTTTCCAGCTTCTGGCTATTACAAATAAGGCTGCTACAAACATGTTTGAGCCAATGTCCTTATTGTGTACGTGAGCATCTTTTGGGTATATGCCTAGGAGTGGTATAGCTGGATCTTGAGGAAGCGCTATTCCTAGTTTTCTGAGGAAGCACCAGATTGCTTTCCAGAGTGGTTGTACAAGTTTACATTCCCACCAGCAATGGAGGAGGGTTTCCCTTTCCACACATCTTCTGCAGCATGAATTTTTGATCTTAGCTATTCTGATGGGTGTGAGGTGAAATCTCAGGGTCATTTTGATTTGCATTTTCCTTATGACTAAGGACGTTGAACATTTCTTTAAGTGTTTCTCTGCCATTCGATACTCCACTATTGAGAATTCTCTGTTTATCTCTGTACTCCATTTTTTAATTAGATTACTTGATTTGTTGCTGTTTAACTTCTTTAGTTCTTTATATACACTGAATATTAGTCCTCTGTCAGATATAGGGTTGGTGAAGATCCTTTCCCAATCTGTAAGCAGTCTTTTTCTTCTGATGACAGTGTCCTTTGCTTTACAGAAGCTTTTCAGTTTCATGAGGTCCCATTTATTGATTGTTGCTTTTAGAGCTTTTGCTGTTGGTGTTCTGTTCAGGAAGTTGTCTCCTGTGCCAATGAGTTCAAGGCTCTTCCCCACTTTTTCTTGTAAGAGGTTTAGTGTGTCTGGTTTTATATTGAGGTCTTTGATCCACTTGGACTTAAGTTTTATGCAGGGTGATAATATGGATCTATTTGCATTTTTCTCCAGGTAGACATCCAGTTAGACTAGCACCATTTGTTGAAGATGCTGTCTTTTTTCCATTGAATGGTTTTGGCTTCTTTGTCAAAAATCAGGTGTCCATAAGTGTGTGGATTTATGTAAGGGTCTTCTAATTGATTCCATTGATCCACCAGTCTTTTTCTATGCTAGTACCATGCAGTTTTTAGTATTGTTGCTCTACAGTACAGCTTGAGATTAGGAATGGAGATACCTCCTGAAGATCTTTTACTGTAGAGAATTGTTTAGCAATTCTGGGTTTCTTGTTGTTCCATATGAAGGTGAGAATTTTTCTTTCAAGGTCTGTAAAAAATTGTGTTGGTAATTTGATGGTAATTGCATTGAATCTGTAGATTGTTTTTGGTAAGATGGCCATTTTTACTATATTAATCCTGCCAAGCCATGAACACGGGAGATCTTTCCATCCTCTGATATCTTCTTCTAATTCTTGCTTCAGAGACTGGAAATTTTTTTTCATACAAGTCTATGACTTGCTTCGTTAGTCTGATGGTGTTATTGGAGGGTGGTAGAAGGTGGATTTTGGTAGATAAAGTAGGGTACTGAGGCTGAGGCTATGAAGGAAATCTTGCTCTGGGCTTCTTGTTGCTTTCTATGTTGTGGCTTCTGTTGGGTGAATGGCTCTCTCTTTAGCCACATCCTTCAACCGTGATGCTCAGACTCACTGCAGACCTGTTAGCAATGAGGGCCAGCCTACCATGGACATCATTGAGACAAAATAAGTCCTTCCTCTTCTCAGGTTATGTCAAGAATGTGACACAGTGACCCAGGGAGCTCACCTCATCATTGTCATTTCTGCTGGAAAATTTCAGAGCATCTTGAAATAGTGTCTCTGTTGTATCTAGATTGTCTCTCTTCTTTCACATCAGGGACACCCCCCCCAGCTTCTATCTCCCTCTTCTAAACACAGCTAAGAGAATGTCACCTGCCATTTACTCAAGCTAGAATTAACATACTATCCTTATATATGTTTTCCTGCTCCTTTTATGCAAATGCCTATCAGCCTGAAAGTCCTGCCTTGTTTTTGTACTGGTTTTCTAACTATTTAGATTTCAACCATAGCCTTGAAGGGACCCATGTTTCTCTAGCTTAAATGTAGCTTACCTAAGGCTGTGTCCCATCTATCTCCCTATTGTGTCGAAACAGTTGCATTCTCTTAGTTTACCCTCTTCAGATGTCAAGGTGACTTTTCTTGTTGTTGGCCTCTTAAATATCTTTTATATCTGGGGCCCAAACCCTCACAGGTCCCTAAGCCACCTGCTCCATCTTCCTTGTATCACTATTTTTAAATGATTATTCATTATTATTTTTATTTGTGTACATGTGCCACATGTCTGGGTGCTCACAGTGGCCAGGCAATGGCTTTGGAATTCTTGTAGTTATAGGCAGTTGTGAGCTGCCTGATGTGGGTGGTGGGAATTAAACTCAGGCCCTTTGCAAGAACATCCAAGTGCTCTTCACTACTGAGCCATCTCTCCACCTCCCTCATTTCACTTTTGATTAAGGTTATTAGAATGTGTAACTGTTGAATCAACAAAAAAGAAATATCAGAATCCACTTAGGATGCTTTAGCATACAGTGACTATTTCTGGGCCTTGCTCTACCTGCCCACCCAACAGACATTAGTGGGCTGGATAGACCTGTCCTTGGCACCTTTATCCTAAGTTCTTGAGAGTCTGAATCTTTGCTGCACCTTCTAAATGCATCAGCACCGCTGGGTTGAGAAGCAAGTCTGTCCAGAAGACACCAGAGCTGAGGTTGCAGAGCACTCATGCCTGGCCTCAAAAAACAGTTCTGTGGAGACACTGATAGAAATCTGAAGATTATTGACATGCCTTCAAAAGGTGTCCAAGTGTTTCATTTTGTTTATGGAAGTATTTTTGAGTTGAGGGAGTTACAACTAAGACTGCTGGGAAAACTAGACAAATTGTAACTTAAAATAGAGATCCATTCTTAAGGTCAGGAAAGGTGAGTCACAGAAACTAGAGTACTCATATCTTACTTGCATGGAGGAGTCACCTGGGCTTAGGTATCTCACCTGTTGAGTCTTATCTGTGCTGCAGCCTCACCTGTCATGGGGCTTTACCTCTCCTGAGGGTTCACCTGAACTGAAGCCTTACCAGGTTTAAGATCTCACCTATTCTGATGCTTCACCTGTTGAGACTTACCTGAGCTGAAGCCTCACCTGGCCTGAGGTTTCACCTGCGTGAGTTCTCAACTGTGCAGAGATGGTCCCAGAGACAAGGTCTTACAATAAGGTGTTTCTACCTGTGTCAGGATGCTGCTGTCTGGAGCTGGTCTTCTCATCTTTTTGGTGGAGATAATAATGTCTTCTTTGTTTCTCCCAGTTATATAAGTGACAGAATCCAGAACTGCAATTGATTTGGGAACTTTGAATAGTACTGATATTTATTAGTGCTTAAATTTCAGAGTTTGCTACAATATTTCAGTGATTCTTAACTTTCAGTTGATAGTTCTTCCCATTAGAATTTTAAATATTGCTATTATGTAATAAAGGAAAGTACAGTATCTTTTAAACTATGGAAGCCATGTCCTTTTCAGTATATTTCCTGTTAGTCGGGTAGTTTATCAATTTGGCTACATGTATCTTTGGTATTTGCTTATATATTTGGAATTATTCCATTTTACAGTTTGGATTTGAGCATATTTCACAGGCTGATGAGTGGAGGTCATCAGCTTGGTCTCTAGCTTGTGGCATTGTTTAATAAGGAAACGTTGGGAGGTGGGCCTACCTGGAGGACCTCCATCACTGAAGATGGGTGCTTTGAGGGCTCTATTTTGTTCTGGCTTCTTCCTATCTTTATCTCTGCATCTTGGTTGCCAAGAAATGAACACCTCTGCAACTCTGCCCTTCAACCATGGTATTCTGCTTCACCACAGGATTGAAAGAGTGCAGTTAGCTGACACTGGGCAGTAACCTCTGATAGTATGAGCTAAAACATGAACCTTTCTTCTTTAGAACTGTTCATATATTTGTCAGAGAAATGAAAGAAATGCGTCACTAATACACACACGACAGGTACATGTACAGGCTCATCAGTGACAAGATTTTTTTGTGGTTAAAGTGTTAGTGGATATTCCCCATCTACTAGCGGGGTGAGGAGGTCACTTCGCACAGCGTCACGGCCATGCAAGATGTTTGAATTTCATTCATTTTAATATTTTAAAGCAGAATCTTTTCTCAAGGATGGAACTGCCGTGTGTGTGTGTGTGTGTGTGTGTATAATATCTCACTTCATCCATGAACCGTCATGTAGACTTTGTGCTCACCAACTGGACTTCTTTACTATGAGAAATTTTACAAAAGGTGGGGCTTGGAACTAGAGAAATGACTCAGTAGCTGCTGCTTTAGCAGAGGATTCACGTTCAGTCCCAAAGACCCACAACTGACTGTAACTCGAGTTTCAAGTGATCTGATAGCTTCTTTGGCTACTGCAGGTGCTATATGCATACAGGAAAACATTCATGCTCATTTGTTGGTGTATTTGGTTTTGCTACTTTGTTTGGCGCCTATATTTCTAACACCATTCTCAACCCCAATCCCTTCCAACACCCCAATACTAGGTAGGATAGAAAGAAGGTTAGAGGGGAAAGGGTCATTCAGTTATTTTTAGACTACTTCTTGCTGATTCAGAGCATTGGGTTTCTTGGGGCAAGTCCGATCTTTGTCTGCTTAGGATATCTCCAACGTCTTCTTTATCTCTTTTCTCTTGACCACTTGACAAACCAGCAACAGAAGCAGCAGAAACTGGAAGGAGGAACAGCCACACCTCTCTTGTGGCTCTGGTCATTTTATACCCTCTCTAAAGTCCTCAGAATTAAACTATCTTCAGACAGAAGAATCACACCTCTGCCAGAGCATGTATGAGTCAAAGAGTCTGTTTCTATGGCCAATCTAAAGCATCCCCATATCCTACACCTGGGGTTAAAACAAAAACATGTTTACATATCATAACTGGATTTTTAGAGACACCAAAAATTCTCACTACACACATAAAATGAAAAAAATAAATCTTTAAAATATTAAAAAGGTAGGATTTTCAGGGTTAAACTCAGAATGCTCCTAAGTAACCAGGGAAGACTAGCTACCCAGACCCAGGCTGGCTACTGGGAAAACAACTAGGTGTCTGCTCTGGAGTCAATTTTCTAGCAGCAATCTGGGTTGCAGGTAGAGCACAACCTATCTTCCTCTTCACTGTCCAACATTCCCCACACTCCCCCCCCCCCACAGTGATGATTTTATTGGATGTTGCTCCTCCATGGATGGCCAGAAAAAGTCAAATCCAACCACCCATTATCCCAAAATGGCCTTCCAGAAATTTCTCCAGTAGGCACTTGGTGCTTACCACCAGTTTCCTAACAAAAGGGCTTCCCAGTGACCAGGCCTACCCAGCCCTGCACAGATTTCACCTGAAAAGTCACAAGGAAAAACTAGCTGACTGGCCTGGTGGCAAACACTAGCACCATCCAACACTGCTGATGCTCTCCCCTAGCTTCTAGTACAGTGAGGGCATGATACTGTGAGAAGACTCCCCGTCCTCTCAGAGACACGGTGTGCAATCAGAAGAAACATTCAATAAAGAAAATGATGCTCCTTCCTTGCAATCCCCTTGCCTTCCCCAAGCAGCTCCATGGTTTCCAAGACCTGAGCTATCTTTGGCAGAAGAGGAGCCAGGCGCCTCCAAGTTTACTGTTTGAATTATTCATGTGTTATTAATAGCAGCAAAGATGATGATGGGGAGGTGGTAATCATAACACCATGACAGAGGACGGTCCCAAGAGAGGAAGGAGGAGTAGGGCAAGGCTGCTACATGATGTGCTGAGTCATGCCTCCTCCACTTTTCTCTTCTCCACAGAGGATTTCAAGGGCAGGACACCTAAGTCCATCTCTGGAAAATCCTTTCCAACAGCTCAAGGCCTCAGGGAATTTTCTGTCACAGCATAGTGACAACAACACAGCCAGCAAATCTCCTTCCATTCAAAGACCCTCCTCTATTCAGAGGATGACCTTACCTAAACCTTCACCATTTATCAGGTAGACAAGGACAAAGAATGCACTGGAAGCTTGGGCTTCAGGGAGGATTAAATGAGCCAGGGGGTTGAGCTGAGGATCTGGGACACAGTCATTGCCAAACAATAGCACAAAGGTGAGTCTGACTGTGCACCTGTGAAGACCCTCTATGCTGGTTTGCACTTCATTAAGACACGCATCCGAGCTCTAACTAGACTCTACTAGTTTGGGATGAGGCCAGGCCTCGATAAGGTGTATATACCTTATCAAATCTTGTCCATGCTTACTGGAAGATCTCTCATGAACTGTCTTTTCTTTCAACCTGCTAGGCAAGGAGTAAGAGTCAGACACTTCTGGGAGATAGAATTTCTGAAATGTTGTCTAAGGTGTACCTGCTACAATGCTTGCACTAAACTCTAGTTGTTTTTTTCAGAGGCCCAGTTCCAGTTTTCTTCTCACCTGATAAGGAAGGGGATGTGGCTACACAGCCCTCATGGGGTTGTAGCAAGAAGAAATATAGTAACTCAAAGACTGATCCTAAGAGCATGCAGTGTTCCAGATGGGCTGAGTCAGGGTTACAGATGTACCCTGGAATGGTCTTATTTGGGGATCTACTTTGTTCCAAATTTGGCTTGATTATAATTTTCCAAGGCAGGTGTCCCAGTTTTCCTTCTATTGCTGAAAAGAAAGAAAGAAAGAGAGAGAGAGAGAGAAGAAGAGAAGAGAAGAGAAGAGAAGAGAAGAGAAGAGAAGAGAAGAGAAAAGAAAAGAAAAGAAAAGAAAAGAAAAGAAAAGAAAAGAAAAG
>NW_026596158.1:8045238-8047019 GCF_907164565.1 Psammomys obesus
AGAAAAGAAAAGAAAAGAAAAGAAAAGAAAAGAAAAGAAAAGAAAAGAAAAGTTCACTATGGCCAATATCAACTTGGGGAAGAAAGGATTTTCTTTCAACTTACAGCTTATAATTGAACATGAAGGGAAGTGAGGGCAGGAGCTCAAGGTGGGAACCTGGAGGCAGCAACTGAAGCAGAGGCCATGGATAAGCACTGCTTACCTACTTGCTTTTTATAGTTGGATAGCCTTTCTCTTTTCATATACAACCCAGGACCACATGCCCAGGGCTGGAATTGTCAACAGTGGCCTGATCTCCACCCCCATGTCAAGTGTTAGTCAAGAAAATGCCCCACAGAATTGCCTACAGACTAATCCAATATAAAATCTTCCCAGTTGTGCGTCTCTCTTCCAATGACCCTAGCTTGTATCAAGTTGACACAAATACTAACTGGCACAGATTATGAAGTACTCCATGTAGCTGTGTGTGACAGTTAGTGTTAACTGTGAACTTGAGAGACTCTAGAATCACCTAGGAGGCAATTCTACTAAGCAATAATATTCTGCTCTGTAAGAGATTAAGAGTAAGCCTTTGAGAACATGTGTGAGGAATTGTAGTTGAATTTTTGGCTTCTTTTTAAAAACAGCTATATTTTTGTTTTACTCCCAAGTGTGGGATATGGGGTTGCTTTTAGTTTGTCCCCAGCTGATAATTGCCTCATGTGGCTTGGAGAAGGGCATGGTTAGTTTAATTCTGAGGACTCCAAGAGGATATAAACACCAGAGCACAGAGAGGAGGAATGCTTTGAGGAGAAGGTCAGAGGAGAAAGAAGGCTGCTTATTCATCCTGCTGCTGTATTTGTTGTTTGTTGTTACCAGTTTACTGGACTGCTAGATATCCGAACAACTGAGATTGGTATTACCTCACAGAATCCCAGGTCCCTAACCATCCAGAAGTAGCTAAAGAGAACTCAGCCCCCTCTCACCACTAAACCTCTTTCTCTCCTACCTAGTGTTGGAATGTTGGACAGTATTAGGAGGTATAAGGGGTGAAGAAGGGAGGTAGAGGTTTAAGGAACCTCAAGTAATGTAGAATTTAAAAACTAGTGCCTACAAGGGATTGCCTTGAAGACTAGAATTATGTGGGAAGACCATCTTAATTGTGTGAGTAGAACCTGATGCCAAGGGTGGGGACTCTAGAATGTATAAAATGCAGTAAGCACTGGTATGAATTGATCCTTCCTCTCTTCTTACAATAGCAGACATAAACTCCTATCTACCTTTCCTTCGTTATGTTGTTTTGTAATGGTTTTCTATCAAAACAACAGTCTTCTGCATCTACTGCTGTGCTATGCATGCCGATCTAGCTGGTCTAAGAGCTCTCAAGGTGATTCTCCTCTCTCTGATAACATCACATCCAGCTTTTTATTTGGGTTCTGGAGATCTGAACTCCAGATCTGTCTGGCTGATATTTTTGGCAAACATTTCCACCTACTGTGCCCTCTCCTAGCCCTAGGCTATAAAATACTTTTGATGGGACATTTTAACAACTCTCTAAGGAGGTTTTGAGCCAAGGGCTTAAACATTTTATCTCTGCCTCCAGTATTCACATACCAAAAGCTAGAGAAAGGTGAACAAGAATCTTTAAATTTTGTTCAGAGTTTGAACCAGAGCATTTGAAAAGCTGTGATATAGCTAGGAAAGAAGTCACTAGAAAATCTTTAGTCTTCAAAGGAAATAGTACTATGAGATTATATATACATATACATATACATATACATATACATATACATATACATATA